>NC_031500.1:10446183-10474601 GCF_000237925.1 Schistosoma mansoni | reverse complement strand
AATCTTCATGTTTTCTAGTAAATAAATACGGCACCTCTTATTTTAACCTCAAAATGACCAATCATTTCACATGTCGGCTCGACTACGAGTCACAGAGCATTCTCAATGCAGTCCATAATGTCAAATGATCTAGATGTAATTTGAGAAGTTCAATTTAGTTTTCTCAATTGACTCATTATTTCAACTATGGAAATACTAAATCTCCACAAAACCCCTTCTGATAATTTATATTATATTGTTACTAAAATTTGTCATATAAGGTTAAGATATTTATTTTCGAGACAAAATAATCTCCGACAATATATGAATGTGCACTGCTGAAGAGTCTCACAATAGGACGAAACAGTCATATATATCAGCAGTGCGCATCCACGATCCCGCCTCACGAGATTCGAATCCAGAACCTATCGGTCTCGTGCGCGAGAGGGTTAACCTCCAGGCCACTGAAATGGCCGGTATCCAACGGTGTTAATATCTAACTTCAACCGATCGACGAAAGTGAGCGATACATCCACCATTGTCTTCAGTAAGTTACTACCTCACAATAGATGAAATGGCCTTTCAGTGCTTCCAGGTTTTCCATGGTGGTCTAGCTTCAATGGACTCGTGATCTCAACTATTGAAATTATTCTGTAGATTGCCAATATAATAAATAAATTAATTAATTAATTAGTCAACAGTTAACTATACTTATATAATCAATAAAATATCATACCCAATATACTAGCAGCAACAGATAACCATTGAACAAATGATACATAATTAATCAATGTAAATAAATCGGATACAATAAGCATTATTAAACTTAAACAACAATTCAATAATATAGATGGTACTGGTGTTAAATGTTCAACATGAATTGTTGCTAACAAAATAGGCAATTGACCTTCTCTAGCTGCAACAAAATTCAATCTAAACAATTTTTAAAACAAAAAAACATAATAGAAATGAAGATTTAATGTGTTTTTTCAAAAAAAAGAAAAACTAATCTTATGGTTGAAATCATGAGTCAATTGAAGCTGCAACAAAGCACTGGACTGCCGTTTCGTCCTATTATGGGACTCCTCAGCAATACGCACACAAGATCCCGCCTCGCGAGATTCGAACCCAGGATCTATCAGTCCCATAATAGGACAAAACGGCCGTCCAGTGCTTCCAGGTTTTCCATGGTGATCTAGCTTCAATTGACTTATGATTTCAACTATAAAGTTAATAAAATCTCCACAAAACCCCCTTCTGATGAAAACTGATTTCTTAATTTATCTGCTATTAATTTGTCAATATTCACATAGTTTGTTACATTCAATAGTTCATTTAATAAGTGTTTTACTGTATATTATGCAGTGTAATTTTGATTAGATTGCAACATTTAATAATAGATATATATCATCCCTACGTAGATTATTCTTTCAACATTTGGACAGATCAATTCATCTTTTGTTTCCCCCAGATATTATCCATATTTCACCATGTCTGTTATTCGCTTGTAATCGTGATTGCTTTTATATAAGCGTGTGTGTGTATGTGCATTGATCACATACTCTCTTGATCATATGTTTTTACTTTGTTTTCCCATCTGACTAAAAATTTTGATTCATACATGATAAAAATGAGTTGACATGTTTTCTTTCTTAGACCAAATTCTTTCCTCTTATCACGTGTCTGCATTTAATATACGTCCAAAAGTCATTTGCATATTTGACTTATTTTATTCTGTTATTTACCGACACCTAGTTAAGTTGATGAATGTGTCTGAGGTTAAATAGGATAGATGAATTTTGTTAATAACATTTTAGTACGACCATATAAAGTTAGATAACAGCCAGTGATTGAAGTCAGTAACTTCTAGTCTTAGCTATGTTAGTAGATGCAGACTGCTTGATTGCAGTCCACGTAACTATCATGATCAATGGTTGGAGACTCTGGATGACATGGCTCAGAATCGATCACAATGGCGTAGATGTATATATTCTCTCTTCCTTTCAACTGTGAGATTAGAATTGCTTTATATCTTTCTTTCTACCAGCTAATTCTTTCTTCGTGTACTATAACCTTATATGCAATCTTTCTTTTATATATTATCACCATCGGATTAGCTACTTCTATGAATATGGTGTTCATCTTGTTGTGCTAATGAGGTATAGCAACTTGAACCGACGTATATATGTGCCTGGTCCTACGTTATAGCTGACTAACTGACTAACATTCATTTCAGTCTTCTACCTTTCAATAATTTCATATTTTTCATATCAAATGTTGTGTTGTACTACACTGGCATATTTATAGCAAATAATTGTAGGTCGTTTCATTTGCTTAGAATGAAAATTACACTCTAATTTACATTATACAATAAAACAAAAAAAAAATAGTCATGATTATAAATAGCAAGTAGCTATGAGAACTCAGTAGCTGGGTGGATAACGTGATGGTGTTTGGAGCGAATGGTACTGGGTTAGCATCCCAGAGTGAACATCAACTCTGAGATACAGGTACATCCAGCTGATGAGTCACAAATAGGACGAAAAGAGCGCCCTGGATTCCACTGCTAGCCACTATCCATCTTTGCGTATAATCATGATTATAATTGTAAATCTTAGAAGTTAAGATTAGAGTTATTTTATAATTGGTTAGTTGACTATTTAATAGAGTTATTAATGTATTTCAATTAATAGACTGAATGAGTCTATACATACCACATATCTGTATATACATGCCTCTCAAAACAAAACAATAAGTGAGAAATTATAAACAAAGTATATTATTGAAATAACCCGACTACGCAGTTAGTCATTGTCCCAACCTACATGTTTCTACCTACGTCACAGGACAGGTATATGTATACCTATATGCCTATGAATTTTATCCATTACTATTCATTTTGTCAGTTACAGGTACCTAGTAATTTCACAGTTTCCTAATATGTGTTTTCGGTTAAAACAAGTGTCTAAATCAAATGATTGCATAACCTGAAAAAAATCTGATTACTCTTATAACTAGATAGATTATCATTTTCATATTCACTACAGAAAGATATCTAAATAGAATTTGTTACATCCTCCATTTGAATACGGCAGAATACCGATATACAACTAACCACCCTCGAACGTGTAGAACCTCACAGTCATATATGAAAAAAAGGAAGAAGCAAGGGAAGCGATTATTGGGTAAAAGTTAAAAAATTTACAGAAAAACAAGGGTATTGATAGTTTTTAGTGTTGCTATAACATTATTATAGTCCAGCAAATCCTCAAATGGGCAAGTTATATGATTGTCTAGTCATAGCATATCATGCCGATATTCAAGAAGGTTCTATCAAATTTTTATTGGACGGATTCTCTTCGGCTCTGTTAGAGCTTCTGGAGGCTTCGTCCTACTTTACGGGAACGTCGCGACAGAATTAATTAAAAATTCCACAAATAATTTAATACAAAGAGGATGAAATACAAACACAGATAAAATAGTAAATAAACATTAGGTTTAATTGGAAGCAGGAACCATCAACTACTTGATCTTTTTTGTAACATATATATATACTACTAACTAATATTTAGTAGTATAACTCATAAATGGCAAACGAATTCGAAGTGAAGCCTTGGAATGAACCGTTTCAACACCCAATCATTGTATTTACAAGAATAACAGGATTGCGGTAAATCGTTTCGAAGAATCCAGAATTTCGTGCAACTTAAATAGACCCTAGCTTTTAGATTATGAGGGTTAAGGTTTAGGATGTGGATTACTGAAAAGTTTGCTAAATGAAAACTCCATCCTATTTCCTAATCACTTACTAATAATCCCAAACCTAATCTATATGGCAATTTAAATACACGAGAAAACGGAAGAAGTATGGAAACAACTCTCTACTTCAAGGTTCAGTTTATGTACAATAAAACGAGAGTATTCATAATGTTCTACTCAATCTCACACTTCTTGGAATTTCCGGAGCATACTAAATATAGTTTCAGTATAGAGAGATATCCAATCGAAATTGTGGTAGGTGATTGTGTATTTTGTAGATGTTTCTGTGGAGATTCTATTGAACTGTGACTTGAAAAATTGTCTCTTGTGATTTCAATGCCCTATGAACTTCGATGAGGGATGTTTTTAGGATTCCTCCAAGAATAACGTTTTATGATAAGTTTATATGTACCCATTTCGTAAATCTAAAATTCTACAATCTCAACTTAAACTCTACATCTCAAACCTCAAATCCTATTCCTAACCCAATCTTAGGTAAATAATGATCCTTTAATCGTTAAAATTAATCATCTACACTCTACAGATGATACTTTGTTTAGATCTACGTCCTGTAAGTTTAAACGACTTGCTCGTTCCTTTTTTGGTTGCCTTTTATGAATCACCGTTATCATAGTTAAAGTTTATTAGAAAGCATATATTTCATACTTTCGATGAAGATACACAAGATTCATCCCCTAAATGACATCTAGATGTACATGTAACCTCCTGGAGACTGAATACCAAGTAGACAGGTACTGAATGAGTATTTGTTAATTACTAACAAGGATTCATCCTGATGACGAGTCCCAAATGGGATGAAACGTGAGTCCTGGATCCCACTTCTGGCCTCTATTTATCTCCGTTTATAATGCTATGATTAAAGGCATATCAAAGGCAATGCAAACAGGATACACATATGCCAATAAGAGACTGATCAATGAAAGTCCTAAATATCATGGGGAAGATTCAAATAACCACTACAAAGAAGATTCATTGTGTATTAAAATTCTAAAAGAAAAAGCTTTCTTTTCACTAAAAGTTGGAACATGGATAGCTTCATTACTAATTTGATTTGTTAGAACAACTAACCTGCCCGAAGTGAACAAAATTCCATTTAAACCACCAAAGCATGATAATGAAATGAATATTGACATTATCCATGAGAATTTTCCGTATAAACGATCAGCAAATGTCTTGAAAGTATTTATATGACAACAAAAAATAAACAAGATAAAAGAAATAGAATTATGACAACATATACTACTTGTTAATTAGTAATACAGTAGTTTTATACATCCTAATAACTCATAGTTTTATGCTGATGTTTCCAAAGCAACTTAGCTTGGATTTACTAGTGAATAAAGACAGATATACACTTCATGCTTCATATATAATCGACTAACTTTGTATTTCAAGAGACTTCATTCAACTTTGTATTTACATTAAAACTTTTGTTTTGGATATTAACAATCCAATTCTTGATTAAATAGTCGAATGTATGTGTTGTGATCGGGTGAGTTATTATATTCTAAATAATTACCTGTTCACTCAGTTTTAGTATTCTGTTCGATATTTCAATACATGAACAATTTATACAAACAGGGGATAAGTTATATTCCTTTTTCATGTAAACTATTCTCCGAAAAGTGTTATGTAATTCATGAAACTAATATGATTCCCAATGAAACTGTTATATCGATTGAATGCGTGCCCTCTTTAATATATGAAAGCTACTAGGCTGCCAATTAGAGAGCGGTGTGTTTATTGATCGCCCAATGATACACAAAATCGTATGAGCTGTCTTGAGTACTTATCAGTCCTGCTTTCTGCCTAGCTCAACCAGTTAAGTCCAGAACACCAATAACAGCCTTTGTAATATGAATCATTATTCACAAACATACTGAGTTTATATACCAAACAAACAGAACACATCGTACCATAAAATAGAAAATAATATTTGTACAAGATTTGGTCAATTGTGGTTGTGAATGTGGGGAACAGTAATTAATGGACTAGGGATAACTCAAGAATGGCAAATCGTATAATAATAGTTCATAGGTCAAAATAAAGCTCATAATAAGAGGGACGTGAATAAGAATAGTTTAGTTATTTAACAATTAAACAATATGAAATATATATATCATATTAGTCGATAAATAGTCCTCAGTTTTACCAGTCATAATTCTCCATGGGATACAACAGAAACAACCATTATAACAACTTACCAATCAGTTAGGCAGAATTAAAATAGATTCTTAACTTCCTTTCAAGAAAAAAGAGTGACAGCAAATAGCTTTCTAATATCTTCACAGTCTATATATCTTGATTTGAGTCATCTCGAAAGATGGTATATAGGATTATGATGTGAACAGCGAAACAAGAAGCCTTAACAAACTAGGGAAGTTATTTTTGGGGACGTTATCTCATTTAATTCAAAGCTTGTATAATAGTAACATTTACTTTTGCCCCTAGTCTATTCTACAGATCATAAGCTTTCGTTTGATGTATGATTCGCTGCCATAGACTTTTCTGTTCCAAAACTATTGTCATTTAGACGTAATCTTTTGTGCTCTATTTTCTACTGTAATCCCCCAGTTTTGGACATAATTGTAGTTTCTTAATTATTGTACATTGTGGTCGGATTAGTCATCTATTTATTTATGTATCCTTTTACACTAATCTGAAATCGGATACCAGATCGGAATTTGGAATAAATCGAGTAGTGTTCCAGTTGCCTTATCTTCTCTCTCGCGAGTGCCTGTCAGCCAATCACGTGGTAGAACAGTTTTCGTCTCTCTACCTCCACTTCGAACTCATGCATAGTAGCCTCAAAGTTAAGCCAGTCAGCCTATAGCGTCAAAGTCTTAATCTACATTAGACAAGTTATCCTCGGCATGAAAATGGATAGACAGATCAAGAACGTAACAGATTATAAGTTGAATAAAGTATAATCCAGTTTGATAATCACAACTTTGTAATCACTTCAGTCTTCTTATTTGAATAATGAATCTAATCGAACATAGAAAGTATACATTGTCATTGGAATTGAACCTCAGAATACAACATTTTCATTCTATCAGAACTTCTTATATATACTATTTTCAAAACATTTAAGGGGTTGATATGAAAAAGTTGAATATATAATTATTCATTAATTAGTAGAAAAAAAAGAAAATATTTGGATATAGGATACTACTCAAAATATAAATTAATAGGAATTTAATCATTTTCAACTTGTTTTGATTAAACTCTAAATTATATCATGTGTGCGTGTAATTGTTTTCATCAGTTTTTCAAGGAGTCTGTACATAAATGTTGTCTGAAAGAAAAATAAAACACTACGAGAAGTAATTTTTAAGAATATTTACAAACCCGATAAACTATTCTAACATATTTTATATAGTTGAGATCATGAGTCAATTGAAGCTAGACCACCATGGAAAACCTGGAAGCACTCGACGGCCGTTTCGTCCTATTATGGGACTCTTCAGCAGTGCGCATCCACGATCCTGCACTCGCGAGATTCGAACCCAGGACCTATCAGTCTCGCGCCAGAGCACTTAACCGATGCACTCATGATCTCAACTATATAAAATTACTAAGATCTCCACAAAACCCCCTTCTGATAATGATCATATGCTCACTAGTGACTGGCTCCATGAGGTATTTCCTGGAGTTCTAGTGAGAAGCAGTGACCAGTGGAGTTCAACCGGGTCTGTTGGGAGATATCAACTCACTGAAGACATTGGTGAATGGTTGCTCAATTTCGTGGATTGGTTGAAGTTAGACATTAACACAGTTGGATGATGGCCGGCTCAGTGGTCTATCGGTTAAGTGCTTGCGCGCGAGATTGATAAATCCTGGGTTCAAATCTCGCAAGGCGAGGTCGAGGAGTCCCACAATAGGACAAAATGGCCATCCAGTGCTTCCAGGTTTTCCCTGGTGGTTTAGCTTCAATTGACTCATGCTTCCTCATTATGACTCCAGAAATTGTTATCTCAATTCAAAATTTCAACTTAATAATACTAAATATTAATATTTTATATAAAAGAATAAGATGAAACATTAACAAATGAAATAATAATATGATTACATAATATATCATACCACAGCTACTGCATTTGATTGAATAATTTCATATGGTAGAAGTACAATGAAATATGCCATATTTGTCAACACATAAACAAATGTCACTATTGTAATGCTAATATAAATAGATCGTGGTAAATTTCTAAAGAAAAGAAAAATAATAAGAATAATATATTATATTTAAATTCACTTGGTGTTGTTTACTTGTATCTTCCTATTGTCATTTAGGACTGTAATTGATCAGTCTCTTGTTGGTCATATGTGCATCCTGTGCGAAATGCTTCGATATTGCCTGAAGTCACAAGCTTTATGAGCAAAGATGGATAGTGGCTAGCAGTGGAATCCAGGACGCGCGTTTCATCCTGAGTGGATAACGCGATGGCATTTGAAGTGAACGGTACTGGGTTCGAGTCCCAGAATGAACATTAAATCTGAGATGCAGGTACATCCATCTGAGGAGTCCCAAACAGGACGAAACGCACGTCCTGGATTCCACTACTAGTCACTATCCATCTTTGCTTATAATGATATTTCAAGTTTATTCAAACCTTCTAAACATGATGAAACTGATAAAAATTTTTTTAAAAGGATTTAGCTCTTTTTTTCTTTTTTTTTTAAAGGTCATTTTAACTTCAAGTTCATTTAGTTATTCAAGAAATTGAAGAATAAATTATTCTTTAAATAAGTGATATAAAACTGATAATATAAATGGATTACTTTTTATAATCCTATTGAAATAAGTTTTAGTAACTTGTATCACAAATGCTGAAATTATAATTTATAGATGATGATCTGTAAGTAGAGCTAAAATGACATTAGAATGTCCACCTACTTACTATGGTAAAATGAGGGTTATAGATTAGTGTGAGGTACTAGTGTAGTGAACAAGAAGACGAGTCGGGCAGTCGAATGTATTTAACATGGAATTACAGAATACATCACTAAAATCTGAGAACCATACAGTAAACAGTTAATTTGCAAACTATCAATCGTCTCAATGTTGACTGTTCCTTCTGTAAATATCAGTCCATCGTCTCTGATTTCATTGTTTATGCATTTTCATAACAACTGCGTTTTGTTCCCGTTCTTTTCTTATCGATCTTCTACTAAAATACATTCAATTCCTAACCATCGCCATATACTACTTATGTCGATATAAGTAATCTACATTACAATAGGATTAGGATTTAAGGCTGAACGTTAAGGTTAAGAATAAGATTTAATATTTTCATCACGAACCGTCATAAGTTATAATGCTAAACGAACTTGACGCCAAAATCCAAGACATGTTATCGTTAATCCATAAATTAGTCTCACCGGTTTTATTAGTTTTTGTATAATTATAGTTTATCACACAGGTGACAAGATGAAGTTCATCTATTCTTTTTATTTTTAATTGATTTGTTAATGGTTTGTGATAAGTCTGTTAAATGAAAACTCCATCCTATTTCCTAATCACTTACTAATAATCCCAAACCTAATCTATATGGCAATTTAAATACAAGAGAAAACATAAGAAGTATGGAAACAACTCTCTACTTCAAGGTTCAGTTTATGTACAATAAAACGAGAGCATTCATAATGTTCTACTCAATCTCACACTTCTTGGAATTTTCGAAGCATACTAAATATAGTTTCAGTATAGAGAGATATCCAATCGAAATTGTGGTAGGTGATTGTGTATTTTGTAGATGTTTCTGTGGAGATTCTATTGAACTGTGACTTGATGAATTGTCTCTTGTGATTTCAATGCCCTATGAACTTTGACGTGGGATATTTTCAGGATTCCTCATACAATTCGTATTATCCCATTATTGATGCTCAGAACTGACTTTTGATTAGTTTTAGTTGGTATATATTCACCTGTTAAAATTGTCTACCTATAGCCATTATGTCACAACTTTTTATAGTAAAAATAATATGGTGAGTCCAAGATACGACGAAACGCCCTACTGGATCCCACTTCTAGCCATATTTGATCTATTTTTCTACAGACATTTTAGTTGATATTCAGAGTTCAACATACACTAGTTTGAAGAAAATAATATTGAGCCACTCAGCTATCTTTTTACTATTCATTTTTAAGAAGTTGTTAACTGATACGTCTCGTACTTGAACGCTTGACTCTAAATTTCTTGCTCCTTACTAATCTCCTAGACTTAAACCCCGAAAAGCATGAAGAGGAGTTTAGCATCTAAGGTTGGTTTGGGCACAGAAAACAAGGATATTTATAAGCTTATGCTTGACTTTGATATTCTGGAGGCTTCTGGAAACGTGCTGAAATTAGTAACGAGACTAGTCGTTATTTAGTCAGGATATGATACGTAATTTTTCACCTTTCTAAAACTCTGTGGGAATTTTCTATGGAGCGGTAAATGGATGAAGTATTTTCAACCGCCCCTCCTAACTTTTGAAGACATTCCCAGCGGCCTCTTAACGCAGACTATGATAGTTCTCATAAATAAATGAATTAACCAAAAATGACTGTATAAGAGTCAGAAGGTTTGAAACAGATGTATTTTCCTAATTCGGGACTTCTCAACCACCCATCTCATAGAGAGTTGTATCCAAATTTTTTAAAGTCTTGAAATCAGTTCTTCTATCTCCGTATAACAGGTTAAACCTCTCAATCTTAGTCAGGGAATGATATATCCTAACGTCTTGTATAATTTTTGGTTTTTTTGTCTGGTGTTAATTAGCAAAGCGAACTAACATCATGTTAGTCAGCTCCTACATCCTTGCACACATCTTCTAATGAATAATGAATCGTTTAAAAGCTGATCAACAAGCTAAAAATCAACTAGGATTTATACTTTAGTTCAATATTACTAATTGTGTTATCTAAGTGAAGAAAGATGTTTACTAAGTTCAATAAATATAGCCATATAAGGATATTACAGACAGTTGTTCAATTTATAGATGATATTTATCACAGATTAACGTTCAGTCAATCAGTCAGTCATTAGCAAGGTAGAGCGTGACGCAGATGTGAGTTGGCTTAAGTTGCAATCCGATATTTGCACAATGAGACAAAATTAGCAAGATAAGTAGTTAGCTGCTTGAGTTCATCATGATAACAACGGCCAGTGGTTAGAGACTTCGGGTAATATGACTCAGAACATTTCATAGTGACGGAGATGCATTCACTCCTAATTTTCCTCTCGATCTGGAATTCCGATAATCCTTCATGGATATTTTTGCATTCTGCCTTTATGAACCATATTCGCAATGGTCAGTTTTTCTCGTGATCATTACTATCACTACTGCTTCTATTTCTGCCACTATTATATGTATTATTATCACTAGTACTAGTGTGGTGTATGCTACTTATGTCTGTCGGCACAAGTAGCATGTAACACCAGTTGGAAGTGGAAAACCTGGCAGCAGAAGGCCAAGAAGACCAGGTTGATGAGAACAGAAAGGAATTAAGAAATAAAAGAATCATACAGAATATGGAGGATAAATGACAGAAAGTTGCAAATGAAGTATTCAGTGAATCAATCTTATATACTCTGTAATTCTGTATCTAGATAAATTCGTTGCCCCCACCCGTGGGTTCGTTCATTATACTAGCACCACTACTCACTATTTATACTACACTACTTCAATATCTTTCTTAACTTTAGTTGAAGTATTATTTATAATCAGAGATTATTTGTGATATAAAGGAATACGTTGATGACATTATTTCAGTCAAGATTTTTTGTATCAATTCATTCTGTATTATGGCCAGGGTGATAGGTGTAAACTTCGTTCAGTGTGACATTTTGAGGTCAATGTTTTTTTTCTTTTATCAATTCAATATAAAATTAGTTCTAAATGACATGTGCAATATCTTGTTCATTGTGACAATTTTATTCCCTGTATTAATTCAAGTGAACTATATTTATTATGTATGTTTTTACAGTAATCGTATGTATTCCTCATCCACCCCTCTATTTGATACTACTAAGTGTGCATTAAAATTAGTAATATAAATGATTATATTGTGCTCTAATGATGATACGATTTGAATATGATTTTAGGACTTAGTTTGAAGACATATTTCTGAGGAGTCAATAAATGTTCATTACATCAATCTTTCTTGTTCTTACTTTGTACCGTGGGATTGTAGTGGTTTTCATTTTCCAGTATAAGCAGTAGGGTCAAGAAATTGTAATGGTTCCCGATTGTCAAGTAAAAGACTTGGGACTCAACAGAGTCGATACGTACATAACAGCTACGACTTCACAAATATAACAATTGGTTATCCAATTACAACAGTACCATTTATAAAAAAAGTGACTCCATGATATTACAATTTAACACCTGTTTCATAGATGATTTTTTAAATAGTACTGTAAACTGTGATTAATTATTTATGGCGAATATCAACCATACATCAAGGCGCGAATATTCTTTTTTTAATTTCTCAATTAAACTGCTTGTAAACTATTGAGTAGTAATAAATATTAACCTAAAATAATTCCTTTTGAATGGGGTTTTGTCGATATTGTAGTAAATTTTTCATAGTTGAATTCATGAGTCGATTAAAGCTAGTCCCACGTGCAGGATAGTGGATGCGCACTGCTTAAGAGTCCCATACTAGAACGAAATGGCCGTCCAGTACTTCCA
This sequence comes from Schistosoma mansoni, assembly GCF_000237925.1. Taxonomy (NCBI): domain Eukaryota; kingdom Metazoa; phylum Platyhelminthes; class Trematoda; order Strigeidida; family Schistosomatidae; genus Schistosoma; species Schistosoma mansoni. Next base: position 10,462,160 of record NC_031500.1, on the reverse strand, counting down.
GGTTTTCCATGACGGTCTAGCTTTAATCGACTCATGAATTCAACTATTAAAAATTACTACAATAATCACGAAACCCCATTCTCATAATAATCATCATGTCCTCAGTATTGAATAGCTTAAAGAGGTATTTCCTGTAGTTCTAATGAGAAGTCGTGGCCAGTGGAGTTCAACCATGTCTGTTCTAGAGGTAGTTACTCATTGAAGACAATGGTGGACAGTTGTGCAATAATATATCTGATTGTTACTTATGATAATACACAACAGGCTAAGAATACAAAGTGAAAATATTGAAACAACAATAACACAAACTTATTTCTCTCATCAAAAAGGAACTGTGCACTTACTGTTGAGGATTTTGAAGTTCTTCAGTAATGATATTTAGAAAATTCCTAAATCACATAAAAGGAAGATGATACAGTAAATAAAATTCGTTACTCTAAAAAAAGGGACAATTTTTTCTTATAGTAGAAATCATGAGTCAATTGAAGCTAGACCACCATGGAAAACCTGGAAGCACTCGACGGCCGTTTCGTCCTATTATGGGACTCTTCAGCAGTGCTCATCCACGATCCCGCACTCGCGAGATTCGAACCCAGGACCTACCAGTCTCGCGCCAGAGCACTTAAGCAATTTTGTAGGATTTAAGTGCTTTGTTTATTTAAAAGACAAAAGACATAACTGTCAATATGATATAATCTAGAAAATAAAAAATACAAGACAGAAGTCGGCTGCATAAAATCAACATAATAAGCTTGTTTTCTATAAGAATATTCGTTAATATTGGAACGAACAGCTTGATAGATATTGGACATCAAGTATAGAGAAGACATTATATGTGAAAATCATATTTGAAATTATTTCAGCGATTGGAATTTAAATAACTCCAACGTCTCGTCCAGCAAACTTGTCTGAACTTCTTTAGGGTAATTACTTACTTACTTAATAACTTGCGCTTGTTACCCACAATAGAGTATAAGACACCGACCAGCATTCTCTAACCCATTCTGTCCTCGGTCTTTCTTTCTAGTTCTATCCAATTTCTGTTCATTCTTCTCATGTCTGTTTCCATTTCTCGGCGTAATGTGTTCTTTGGTCTTCATCCTATCCTTTGACCTTCAGGATTCCATGTGAGGGCTTGGCTTGTGACGCAGTTGGGTGATTTCCTCAATGTGTATCCTATCCACTTCCAACGCTTCTTCCTGATTTCTACCTCCGCTGGAATCTGGTTTGTTCTCTCCCACAGTAGGTTGTTGCTGATAGTGTCTGGCCAACGGATCCGAAGTATTTTGTGTGGACAACTGTTAATAAACACTTGGCTTTCGTAGTTCTCCACGTCTCCGCCCCATACAATAGAATTGTCTTGACGTTTGTATTGAAAATTCTGGTATTGGTGTTGGTTGATAATTGTTTTGAGTTCCAGATGTTATTCAGCTGTAAATATGCTGCTCTTGCTTTGCCGATCCGCGCCCTCACATCTGCATCAGATCCACTGTGTTCATCAATGATGCTGCCCAAATATGTAAAGGTCTTCACATTCTCCAAAGCCTCTCCGTCAAGTGAAATTCGATTGGTGCATGTTGTATTGTATCGGAGAATCTTGCTTTTCCCTTTGTTTATATTGACACCTACTGCTGCTGAGGCTGCTGCTACACTGGTCGTTTTCTCCTGCATTTGTTGTTGCGTTTGTGATAGAAGAGCCAGATCATCTGAGAAGTCTAAATCGTCAAGTTGCATCCTGCCTGTCCACTGTATCCCGTGCTTCCCTCCAGATCTTGACATCTTCATGATCCAGTCGATGACCAGGAGAAAGAGAAAGGGTGAGAGTAAGCAACTTTGCCTGACACCGGTATTTACTTCGAACGAGTCAGTGAACTGTCCTCCATGCACGATTTTGCAGTTTCATCCATCATAGGAATTCCGTATGATATTGACAATCTTCTCAGGTAGGTACGCCATAGTGTCGAAGAAGCCTCCATTGTGTTGTCCTGTCTACTCTATCAAATACCTTTTCGTAGTCAATGAAGTTGATTTAGAGTGATAAATTCCATTCAACTGATTGTCCTACAATGATCTGCAGTGTTGCAATTTTTCAGTACACGACCGATCTTTACGGAATCCAACCCGTTGATCTCAAAATGAAATATATTTCCCTAGTAATTTTGACCTTGCCTATTACCCTGAAGAAGCCTAGACAAGTTTGCTGGACAAAACATTTAGAATTATTTAAATTTCAATCGCTGTTATTATTTTAAATGTAATTTTCACAAATAAGCTTGTTTTCAATATAAGGAGTTTTGGAATCAAAACCAAAATAGATCTTGAGCTAAATATGATTTTGTTTTTGAGTACTTTCAAGTTTCTATTTATCTTATCATTCAATGACTAAAATGTTTTTTTATGGAAATTCTACCGATAGGTTTATATCTAATCATGTATCTTTTGAATAAAAACATGTATAAGATAGAAAAATTGGTTTATTGTCAATGATTCTCATAAAATAGGCTAATATATCAAGAGGATATGATTGAATATGACATAAGCCTTGCATAGGGATAGAGAGAGAGAAATGGAGGGAGGGAGGGAGGGAGGAAGAAAGGGAGAGAATCCAAATGGAGGTGAGAAGAGAACGTCTGACTTGTTTTATTTTTTAAATTATATTTTTATTGTTGTCATTATAGAATAAGTTTTACTCAACTCCTTCTATGTAGATTATATATGACATATAAATCAAATTTTCCTCGGTGGTCTAGCTTCAATTGACTCATGCTTTCAACTATGAAACATATCAAATCTCCACCAAACCCCTTCTAATCATTAATATAATCATATGCTCACTAGTGACTTCGGGAAGTACATCCAGGAGCTCTAGTGAGAAGCAGTGACCAGCGGAGTGCAAACCACGTCTGTCGTGAGATAGGAACTCACTGATAACAATTGGTGAATGGTTGCTCAAACATCGTGGATCAGTTGAAGTTAGACATTAACACCGTTGGATGCCAGCTCAGTGGTCTATCGGTTAAGGGCTTCGGCTCGAGACCGGTAGGTCCTGGGTTCGAATCTCGCGAGAGCGGGTTCGTGGATGCGCACTGCTGAGTCGTCCCATAATAGGACGAAACGGCCGTCCAGTGTTTCCGGGTTTTCCTCGGTGGTCTAGCTTCAATTGACTCATGCTTTCAACTATGAAACATACCAAATCTCCACAAAACCCCTTCTAATAATTAATATAAATCAAATCTGATCGTAACTTAAAACCCTATCCAAATCTTTAATTTTATCCCCTAATTAGAAATAATATAATGGCTCCGGAAGAAACTCTCTGAGTTCTTATAAGGCTCTGAGTAGTCAGATACTCTATAACTAATATGAATGGATTTCGATACTGTTGTCTTTTTCAATTTACAGATAGAATAACATTTAAAAGACTTCAATAGATTTAATAATTAACCTTTTGTAATATTATTGTTTTTATCCCATAAACTGTTCATTGACAATAATTGTCGTCTGAATGGGTAGCAATGAATCAGAATTAATCACAGTTATTTTCAGAATCGTTTAAGCTCTTCTCTAATCTTTATTCTTGCTGAGAATTATTAATACAAATATATTTTTATGGTTTAATTACGAACTGATCTTAGTCAAACCGCTAGTGAAAATTAGGAAACACTGGATTGTTGTTTTATCCCAGAAAAGAGCTCCTCAGCAATTCATATCCACGGTGGGCCCTCCCCACCCTCGGCCGTGCCAGGGCATTTGGGGGCGTATTAACTGGGTTGGTGGACACGGGAAGTCCACCTAGAGGAGTTAGAAAACACTGATTCCAAACCAATGGTGCACATGGGCTCCAGTATCCTGATGGAACAAATGGCGTATGAGCCAATCGTCGATCACTGGCTACCATAGGACGGCATCCCCTTACGATGCTCCATTGCCATGTGGATTAGGCCTTTAGGTCAAAGGCTCTGGGTGTAACCCCCCTAAGAAAACTACCTGATTTGGTCTGGGCACCCGGGCAGTATCATAGCCCTCATACAATTAAACAAAATGACATTTTTTTGTGTGGTGCATATATATCTGGTGCCCCCTTGTACCAATATTTATGTGTTCAAACAAGAATAATAGTAATAAATATCCACGGGCCCATGTAAAGATTGAAACTTAGACATTTTAGTCTCGCGTGAGAACACTTAACTTGTAGACCTCTGGGTTAGAATTCAGTGGAATACAAGGTATGCATCATAAGATCATCCATACCCCTTACCTATTCCGGAGGATTTTTAGTAAGGTGAATAGATGTACTATATTTTAATATATTTATTTATTGGATGCATATCTTCAGTTAGCGGTATAAGGAGACCGTAGTTGTACACACTCATTGAGAGTTGTTTCCATACAATAGGCTACTTTTTGATATAAGTGTACTCAAGTAATTTTTCAGCAATTTATGTATACCATGTTAAGTGATAACTCCACTCGTAGCTCTTCTAGGACTACTTCTGGTCCCAAGCCCGAGTGAAGAAGGAAGTTTGGGAATGGGATCAGCACCCCCACCCCATAGAAAATAACTTTTCTAAAAAACGCCAACCAGAATAAACAAATTAAACCATGGTAAGCGATGTACCCTTTAACGTGGCACATACAGATGATATTATTACTGCCAGTAGAAATGAAAAAGAATACTATGATCAATCACATGAAATTTTGATTGCATTAGAGAGTATGGTTATTGTATTAAGGGAGAAAAATGTTCATCTTTTCATGTTAAGTAATCAATATTTGAGGACTATTATCGATTCCTATGGACTTGGACTTGAAGCAGAAAAGGTATACACTGTTGTAAATATGCCGACGCCATCTATTGTGAAGATGGTTAAATCACTTAAGAATAAAATGAATGGACTACCAGAAAATAAAGGAAAAAATTTTTCCGAAAATCCGTGATTTTAATGCGAGCGATTTGGTATATGCATGTGATTTCCAGCCGGGAGAGACAAAAAGATATGGTTTAATAAACAGGGGTTATGGAAATGTATTATATGAAGTGATATCTAAAAATACTCTAATTATCAGATATTCAAATAAATTATGGGGTAGAAAATATAGTAGGGAGTCATCCCATTTTAAACGTTTTTCGACAGAGGTAATTATACGAATTATTGGGTATTTTAGCATCATTGGTGATGGGAAGAAATGAATTACATTTGGAAGCTAGTTGAAGGCTAATGAGGAAACGAAAAATCGAGAACTTTTTTCAAATGAACCCAAGGGTGAACAGTAAGCCAGTCTAACGAACAAACTTCACTAGGGATGTGTTGTGTAGGCCACAGTAGACAGTGTTTGGTTATTGTTTTCAGACATGCTAAAAGATAATCGGAAAGATAATTGATGTGTCATATATATTTTCCTACTCTTTGTATTGATTTATTTATTGATTAACATATGTTTTAGTTAGCTGAACGACATGTTCTTGATCTTAATTGAGCTGAAGTGTGTTAAATTATTTGCTGACTGTGTATCTAGTATAGAGCGAGTCAATCGTATATGCAGTAAAATCGTCTCAGGCATACTAGCGTCTCACTAGTGTTCAAGAAAAATCAAAAAACGAATAATTATTCTCACACATTTTAAGCTATCACTCCTCTTGACAAAGCAAATGAAATAAAGAAGACTTTTTAGTCCAAGAATATTCAGCTTTCGTAGAGAATATATTACCTTCAAAATGCTGATTTACAATCCATTCGCTCATATTGTTAATTATAAGCTTCAGAAGTCCAGACATGTTCTTTTCTAAGAGCCAGACGGCTTACATGACGTCTCAAAGTCAAACAGTATGTGAGGAATTATGAATCATGCATGATGTCGGAAGAAGTTGATGATACATTTGAACAACATCTCCTACATATCCTTTTCTGAGTCAGCAGAAAAAATCTATTTACTTATACCCATGATTTGAGTATATGACAATTAAACCTTTCTACCCATTTCAATCTTATGATGCGCATAATAAATTTGATCACTTATGGGAAGTTTATATCGTAGCTGAATGAGACTGTAGAATTTAACAGTTGACCTCAGTGAATCCAGTACAATATGCTTTGTGATTACTATATACTGATACTATCCAACGATATTTATCACATTATAAACATGGAATGTCAACTCCACCCACATCACCTACATATGAATACACATAACTTATTCAAAACCTTTCGCTACCACCTCCTAGTTTTGATTATCAGATTGTCTTAATCTCATGCTTGTGTTATTTATGATTGTTGTCGATTGCTTCTATAATTCTAATATAAGTGCATTCTATGTGCTTACTGAGTCATCGGCTCACTTTTTCTCTTATTCTTTTCTCTTCCATATTCTCTGTCTGACTGATGCTGTTCCTCACACTCCCCTCGCAAACAATGTAACTCCAGGCCAGAGGAAAACCTACAACGTCTGGACGTAATATATATTCATATAGATATTATGCGAAAAAACTTTAATTTCCCAATGACTTCCCTTATTATTATACTATTTTCACAAGAAATTTCAATACACTTACCAGCCAGCATAAGCAAATAAACCAGAATAAAAAGCTAGAGCTATACGCGATGGATTCATTGGTCGAGTAGGTTGCCAAAATTCTTCGAAATTTTCTAGCCTACCTATAGAATGTAAACAACATATGCACACATAGATATATACACATATCTAGACAAACAATATTGTGGATTGGTTGAGATTAGACATTAACACCGTTAGATACCAGCTCAGTGGTCCAAAGATTAAGTGTTTGCGCACGAAATCGAGGGTTTTTGGTTCGAGTCCCGAATGCAGGATCGTGGATATACACTGCTGAGGAGTCCCACCCTAGGACGAAACGGTCGTCCAGTTCTTCCAGGTTTTCAATGGTGTTCTAACATTGATCAACTCATGATCTCAGTCAAAAATGTAAACGTTTGTTTATTCGATTTGTTTAAATGACTTTTAAAAGACTATTAGAAGAAAATTGACCAATTTTCAAAAAGTATGGATTGTCAACATCGTTTGACTGCTCACAATGCTAACGCATAATGGTTCTTTTATTTTAAAAGTTAGTTGTAATACAAAAGTTTTAATGCTAAAAGTAATAATTTACACATGAGCCAATCAAATTAGAGATGGTGACTGTTGGATTTGGCATGAAATTTTAAATACAAGGACGAAATCTTAGAGTAAGGATAACCATTCCTTTTTCAATACTCAAGAAAAGTTTAATGTCTGGTATTTTTAGGGCATTTTCCCGTCTATTGAATGGTCAGTACTGAAAATAAGAGTATAAGGTTCACTGGGGATTTCATTTTAATTATATCGAGCTATCGATACATTTCTTCTGTGGAAACACCATTGTAGTGCATCTAAACTTTTCGGATGAAAACAGAAGATGAATGGTAACTCAGAGCTTGAAATGAAGTCATCAGTGAAAATTATGCTCTGATATGTAGTATTCACTTATTGAATGAATGGAAAAATGCTTGAATATTAGACCCTCGTTGAACATTGGAATCGGATGTGCTAAACATTCATTCCAAAAGCTTGTATTTCATTTAGGACTAAGTAGGAAACAAGTAAACTTGATCAAAATTTAGTTACTAATATGCTTAAACTTGATAAACATGAAACGACTAAGGGATAAGAACGAAATAGATTAACTCATGAAATAAAAATGAGAAAGTGATTACTGTTTCTAAGGTACTTGACCGTTTTAATTTATCTTGAAGAAACTTCTCTTTCTCAACCGTATATTTCGGATGAAAAGTAACACAGCTTTTCTGAAATGTTTTAGATAACAATCTCGCTAGTACTCAATAGTATTATCACTCCGTTACAAAATATTAAAAAAGTTTTAACTTTGATTCAACTACTCTCCAATTATCAGTATAAGGTTGTGGAGATTGATGAGTTTTTTAATTGAGGTCATGAACTGATCAATATTAGACCACCACTAGAAACCTAGGAGCACTAAACAGCCGTTTCGTCCCAGTGTGGGACTGCTCAGCAGTGCGCATTCACGATTCCACACACGGACTCGAACCGAGGACCTTCGGTCTCGCGCGCGGATGCTTGAAATAATTCTATCTTCAAAAATGGTGTGATAATTGGGAGTATTTGAATTATAGTACAAACTAGGAATCCCACAAATGAATCACTCAAACCAAGAAGAACTATATCAGCACGAACAAACGTAGTTTATTTGGACTTCGAAATCAAGAGGTCACCAAGTACAAAGGAATCATTATTTCATACAAACACCACAAACAGACATGACAGTCAGTATTGTAAAGCTTAACTGGAGAAAAGACTTGGATAAAGAGCAACTACTAACAATGAGAAGCCTTGATTATCTCAAATGAATTTTATGGACTGAAAATGTAATGAGTAGTACAGTAGGTCGAAAGCAACGATAAAATTTGCTCATTCTGATTCCGAACTTAAAATATGGAAGATTTTTTTAAATATCAAGATATAGTAGTATGTTAGTAGTATGTTGGAACGACTTAACAATACGAATTCATAATCTCCACACGATGGAATTCATAACTTTCTTGTCCTAATGGACAATCACCTTACCTTTAAATCGCTGAGTCAATATAAAAAACTATCATGTTCTTCAATTCACTTAGTATTGCTTGTTTGAATCTTCCCATCGATGTGTTAGGACTGCAACTGGTCAGTCTCTAATTGGCATATGTGCATACTGTGCGTATTACCTCGATATAGCCTTGATTCACGAGCATGATAAGCAAAGATGGATAGTGGCTAGCAGTGGAATACAGGACGCGCGTTTCGTCCTATTTAGGACTCATCAGCTGGATGTACCTGCATCTCAGAGTTGATGTTCACTCTGGGACTCGAACCCAGTACCCTCGCTTCAAACGCCATCGTGTTATCCACTCGGCCACTGAGTGACGAGTCCCAAATAGGACGAAACGCGCGTCCTGGAGTCCACTGCTAGCCACTATCCATCTTTGCTTATCATGTTCTTCTATTTAAAAATATCCAAGTAATTTATTTACAGTTAATGTGAGAGGCATATGATGATTGCTGAATTGTATGATTTACATTAAAAAATGATCTTAGTTAGGCAACTATCGAACTATGAACTGCTAGACCTAGAAGTCCTGAGTTTAATCGCTGACTCCGCTAAGGACAAGCACCGTCACTAAAGAGTCCCATAATAGAACAAAACAGCCATCAATGGTAGTTCAACTAAAACTTAGTTTATGATGTAAAGCATAGAATTTATCTACATGTTAGTACATTTTATTAAACAACTTATAATGATCTAATCCAAAACTCACTTTGACATAGAACATATAAACCAGATAGAATAATAATAGTCAATGCTAATAATTTAGCTGCTGTAAATAAATTTTGAATTCTTGTAGCCCAACGAACTTTCATAATATTTATCCATGTCAAGAATGCTGAAATTTAAAAACAAGATAAGTAAACAAATAACTGTAGAAAAACAAAATGAAGTAAGATGTTGATTAGTGACTTTTAAAATAATAATTCCTGATAATTACAGTTGAATCATCACCTACCTTGATTCATAATGTGTATTGGTATAGAAATAAAACTGGATGACATATTAGTCGCCCATGAAGTCATCGACTGTTGATTAGAGCCAATGTTAATAGGTGCAGACTACTTGGTTGGGGTCCGCGTGATAACTCTGATTAATGTTTGTGTAGATGTTAGATGATATTGGTTATAATTGATAACATACATGTAATCTTTATCATTCTCTAGATCTTGGAATTAAGCATTCCTTCATTCTGTCTTTTCGAACCCATTCTGAATATTAAGTCTTTCTTCATTTCTACTACATTATTTCAATTCCTATGCTATTCATCCTTTTAACTCCATCTCATCGTGCTAATATGACAATCACAACTTGACCTGACAAATATCTATCCCAGTCTTTACATTGATTATGATTGATTAACTGGATATAACACAAAATAAATTGTTGTTAGAACTACATGGATCAGATTTTAGTCAAGAAACCTTCATGTTGTTTATTTTCTTTACATCTTTGAACAATAACGAAGTGATCTTAGCTAGACCACCATTGAATACTTGATTAGTAGTCATGGGGTTTTGCCGTTTGCGCGTAAACCAAAGGTCCCAGGTTTAATTCCTGGATGTGGGGTTGCGGATGAGCACCACTGAAGAACACCAAACTAGGATGACAACATCATCCAGTACTTCCAACTTTTCAATGATATCTTAATCATACAACTCCACAAATTTCCCCGTACTAAAAAATATAAAATTTCATCATAACAAAATAGAATTTCTTTCTCTGTAAAATATTGTTTACTAATGTTACACGATAGCAAGATGTTACAATAAACGAATAATTGATAATAAAAGGTGGATAATGATCGTGACTTGACACGTAACTTTCAGTACAAAGTTCAGACATGAGTTGGTAACTGGTGAAAGTCACTGCCATTCATAAGTTCCCGATCCATCTTCATTTTTGTCAGTTTCGTATAATATTTTAAAAAATTTCAAAGGATACTTCTGGTAAGGCTACTGTTGACTAAAGCTGGTGAATACTTCAAAATTCATCTGTTAATTTATTTATTTTTGTTTATTCGATAGATAGGCAGGATACTGTCATTTGATGCGCTTCGAATGAGAACGCTTTGTACGACCGATACAACCTGGTACATGAGAAGATGCAAACTGGTAGAAACACAATGACGTGTCTTAGAATGGTAGTTTACTCTTGATACATCTCAAACTAAACTAAACGGATCTTTCTTAGAGAATTCAAAGCCCGGTTTCAGTGTCTCTACAGAACTATCTCCTTCAAACTCAATAATTGTACATATCTTTTTCAGTGTTGTGGGGATTCATTTATTTCGTTATTTGATTCCAGGAACCTCTCAAATATTTCTTGAATTTTAACCAATTTATTACGGATCTTGTCCTCAGTGGATGCTTGTCTAACTATTGAGGGTAAAAACTGTTAACTTTAATGTAACTAGAAGTCAAAACGAATATTACAATCTTTCTGGTCTAAAGGTCCTGTATTCTAAGTCCCAGTGAAGTTGTAGATACACACAACTGAAGAGTCCCAAACTAACATCTAATCCCTCACTGGTTTAAATGTTCTGACTTTCGTTCAGCTGTAAAATAATTCATAGCAAATGTATTCAAGCATATTCTTAGCAATATATATTAATTTTAACTTACTTATAGATAAAATTGAAAAACTAATAATAAGCAGATATGGTGGATCACAATTTGAATAAATTGGATAAAGAGCATAATATGCAAAACTGAAAGCGCAAATTGCAGTAGATGTTGGTCGAATTACTACAAGATTCACCTGTTCAATAAACAGATATATATATACATATATATGTATAACATTTGGCAAGACTATAATTTATGAATGAACCAATCAGACTTAAGATAGCAAGTATTGAATTTTGGAGCAAAATTCATTCATCCATATGGCTAAACAGCATTTTGGCATTATAACTGATGACAGTTCGTGATAAAAACCCTAAATCTAACTCCCTAATCCTAATGTCTAGCTGTTAATCCTATTCCTGATTTCTTACACTAATATATAGTCCTCATCTAACTCCCGTAAGTATGTACAATTCTCAAGTTTACTGTAACATTGCTTAAAGCCCATCTTTAAATTATGGCCTCACCAAAGAAGTATCATTTAGAGTCAAGTTTTATACTTACCAATTGTGTGTATATTTACAACCATATTTAATAGAACTAACAATCTCTCCTCAATGTATGTACAGTTTTGTCATCGAATTAGAATCTAACAGTCAATATGAGATCTGAAATTAAACCTATTACTTTAGGATTAAGTATTCTTTCGTTCTATAAGCTGCCCCCAAATGCCCTGGTAAGGCTGAGAGTGGGGAGAATACGCTCTCCTTATCGAAATGCTGTCACATGGCCACGCGTATATAGCCTCTGCCAGGGAAATCCTACTCACTGCCTTCTCGCAACACGGGTGTTGTTTACGAAATTGAGAGGACGAAAAGCGAATGTCTAGCGCTTTAACCGGCTTGGTGAACACCTAGGGGAGTTGGAAAACCCTGATTACAAACCAATGGTGCACATGGGCTCCAGTATCCTGAGGGAACAAATGGAGTATGAATCAACCGTTGGTCACAGGCTACCATGGGACTGCATCTCCTCACGATGCTCCACTGATTTGTGGATCAGACCTTTAGGTCAAAGGCTCTGGGTGTGGCCCCCTATGAAAACCACTACTTCAGTTTGGGCACTTGAGCAGCATCCCAGCCCTTACACAAATCAAATGAGATTTGTGTGGTGCATATATATCTGGTGCCCCTTTGTACCAATATTTATATGTTTAAATAAATAAATAAATTATCAATTCATAATGATGATATCCCACGGTCTATACTCATAAATTCAAACTTAATCCTCATATATTGTCATCTGATAAGTGTTATAACGTGAGATTTACTAAATCACGAGAACTCAGAGACTAAAAATATGACTATTTAATCAAGATTCAAATAACAATAATTACGATGTAGATTGATACAAAGTATATATAATCCATGCAGTTGAGGAACCAGTTTACCATATTTGTAAGACGGGATAAAAAAAACATTGATATTCTTCGCACCAATCCAGCGTGAATTACTTTCGGAATAGGTTTTTGCAGTAACGCTGCCTAGTTTTCTTATATGTGATAATATTACTAACTATTCCTCAAGTGTGTTGATATGTGTGTAGGGTCAGTGAAATGTCACTAAAATCTAGCCAAATCATCCTACAGTTGGTTCACAGAATGTGTAACAGTTCACCCATCCTCATTAAGGTCTGGGACAACCAACGCGCATCAGTTAATTGCACACCATGAACTGGCCCATGAGGCGGCGGTCGGACTCTGTTCCTTGTACCTACTCTTATTAGCATTTATTTCTGTAATAACGTCGATTGTGTTTTACGGTCATCAAAGCATCCATAGTACTTTGATACGACGAAGGGGGTAGTCCACGTTAGGTGCTGACCGCGAGGTGTGACTTCGAAGTTAGCTGTTGGTCACACCATTCCCGCCTAACTCGAGTAGGCCCCCATTCATTCGACATAGATCATGTATGTTAGGGAGGTAAATGTGTATCCGTGTGAAAATAATCTTTATAAATCAGTGTACTTTTTGGTCAAGATGACATGTTTAAAAAGGTTAATAAGATTTTCATTTACACCTGTTCACGAATTCATATTTTACATCGTGAAAATTTTGATGGGATCCTTGTTTCAAGTATTAATATTAAGACAACGGTTACACAAGGAATAAAATAGTCTATTATATATATGACGTATAAGAGTAGGTCAGTCTACTCTAAACAACTAATTACAGATTACTTTGACTGGAGATATCAGTAATTTACTATCTTACTCCCAACTTAATTGAATCGACATGGTCATGACTTCTTATTACTTCTCTATATTGAAGCTTGTCACCAATGGTCGTATGTGAGTTTCCGGATATATTTTGCAAGATATTTATAATCATACTATTGAAGTTATTTTGATCTGAATGTCGATGAACAGTTAAATCAGTCCATTTTCATTATTTTCATTAGACATGATGCGCTACCATAATCACTGTTCATTAAACAATATAATAATTGGTTATTTATGTAGGCAATGCGTTACATCAGTAATTGGTTATATAATAACATAAACCTTTCAGGAACCAATAAGAATATTTGATTATTTCACTGTTCATCTAGAACTGATCTAGAGTGATAAGGTTATATGTAAGTAGAGGAGTTCAGTCGGGTTGAGCGTGAAGCAGTTACTCGCTGAAGACAATGGTATATGGTTGTACAATATCATGAATGTATTGAAGCTGGACGTGCAAACCATTGAGTAACAAACAACTAAGCGGTCTAAAAGTTAGGCGCTCTTCACGAAATCTGAAGGTCCTAGCCTCAATTTCCGATGAGGTTGTGGATTCATACTGATGACGAAACCCATACTAGGATAAAATAACTGTTCATTGCGTGTTAATTTTTAATATTATCTAGCTTAGGTTGCTTCATATTTTTGTCCACATATTTTATGTACATATATTTCTGCTTTGGTGAACTCTTCAATTTTAGAGACATACCTAAATATTTTAATGAGCTACTATCACTTTAATTTTGATCTTTAAATTCATTCAGTTAGACTGATCAACCTTTTTCGTATGATTAAAGTCAATCTTGACTGTTTGATATAGTGTAGCTTAGCTCAAAATTGTCGATGATATATTATAAAGTTAGAGTATAAAATGAAATCCTTAGTGAAAACTGTATACCCTAACAGGCAATAGTCACCTAATAAGTGAACAGAAAACTATCCCAAAATAGTTGAGTTCAACATACTGAACATTAAAAACATTGCACGATAACCTCAGTTAACCATTACTTAACACTTTTATTCCTATTTTAAATAATTCATAAACTACGTATTCCATTTTAACATTTGCCAAGGTTAGATAATTTGACGTCATCACACAACTGTGATATCATCCAAATCTCCATTGAAAATAGAAACAGACAAGTTTATAATAATAATAACAATCTATTTTAAATATCAATAAACTGTTCAACATATATATACGGCTCTAAAACAACTAACAGTCTTGAAATATAATAAGTTCTCCCATTGAAGTCATCATACATACATCCTTATATTAACATATTGCTGAGTACTTGTGACCATTACCCAGTGTCAGGTGACAAGTTAACAACCCTGATACTAACTTGGTCTGTTTCGAGTCCACTATTTACTCTATGGCTTAGTATCTCTGATTTGGCGAATTACATGGCCGACCAGAACTAATAACCTTGAGTCAACAGCTAAATTCCCGTCAGTTCACCACTTGCTAGCTTTTCTAACTGCCCTACCCTTGAATTCAAAAGTCATCAACCAGCCTCTACTATATTTATATTTCAAACAGACCTAGTTTATAAACAGGTAGATCAGACCGGACACACTATAAAATGAAAAATTACAGTTATACATAGATAAGTCCAAAGTGGTTGTGAATAGGGGAGAGTTTGAGCAACAGACCGGTCACAAATTATGAATAGTAAGTTGCGTAATAGCAGTTTATAAGTTAACCGAAAGCTTATGATAAACGGAATATACGGATAAAGTAATCTAATTATTTAATAGTTGTATCATAAGAATACATATAATGATAATAATAATCTGTTAACAATCCTTCAATCTTCGTTCTGATATATCAAATCATTCAGCATTCCTACAGTTCAACAAAGTATATGCATAGTCTTACCCATAATTGTAGAAATGCCGGTAAATTACCAAATGCTTTTTTAATGTAGACATAATCACCACCGCTATCAGTTATCGTAGTACCAAGTTCAGCATAACATAATGAACCCAATAATGAGATGATACCACATAATATCCATATTATAATAGAAATACCAGGACTTTGTTCACTATTTTCTAATACACCTTTTGGTGTAACAAATACACCAGATCCAATGATTGTGCCAATAGTAATAGAAACAGCACTCCATAAGCCCACTTCACGTTTTAATTCTATTTTATTATTGAGACTAGGATTGACAACTCCGTGACTTGATTTACTGAATGACAAAAATAAACGATCAAAATGTACACCAAGTAAGAAAGCCAATATGAAATAAGAATAATAACAGAAAGACTTTTTTTGAATTAAATCTGGATGATGGTTAAAAGTGAGATCCGTAATGAGCATTTCATCCTACCTAGAACTTATCGGTTACTAGCCTCCATTCAAAAACTTGTAACTAGACGACAATAAAGAGGCTGAAATCATGAGTCAATTGAAGCTAGACCACCATGGAAAACCTGGAAGCCGGCTCAGTGGTCTATCGGTTAAGTGCTCTGGCGCGAGACTGGTAGGTCCTGGGTTCGAA
>NC_031500.1:10422755-10445983 GCF_000237925.1 Schistosoma mansoni | reverse complement strand
ATGGTGGTCTAGCTTCAATTGACTCATGATCTCAACTATGAAAATACTGAAATCTCCACAAAAACTTCTGAATAAAGAGCCTGTTCCCTCAAGCTGTGCATATGTCAGTAAATACCGATCACTTTTAATTTCAAACATCAACAATCCAAAAACTCAGACTATTTCAAATAGAAATTTTTATTTCTTTTTCAAAAAAATCACCTCAGTATTGTATGAGTATAGAAGTTACTAAGATAGTTTAATATCTACTAAATCTTATCAGTAATACATTATAGCATCTCACATACAATTGAGTATGTTCATATCTAATTTGGTTAAGCCTTTTGTTAACTTATTTAACGGACAGAGTCATTCGCACAATAACAATCTATCTATACTAGTGTACCTTTATTATATGCGCTTGAGCATTGCTTACTGCCTAGGCATGTATTCATTCTGCTAGCCTTACTATTAATCGCTTAATTGATTCGATGATTCATTCATTTCCATTTGTATATATATATATATATATATACATCTTAATCCTGTTCATTGACGCGTTGACTCGCTAACTCATGTACTCGCGTACTCGCTTACTTGATCACTCGATCAATCGATCTTTCGGTATCTCATTCGACTCGCGCACTCACTCGTTTGCTTTACGGCACTACTCTTTCATGCTTGCTTGACGTGCCTGTAATTTTGGATATCTGTGTGTGGTCCAATAATAAACGCAATCAACACTTCGTATTCGCCTTCTAACTTATACACCGTTGGGACGTTATCGAGTAACGGTTATCAAGACGAAGCTTCAGGATAATATCGAATATCGACCATCACAACTTCATCAAGAATTTTAAATAGAACCTTAGTTATCTTAAAAAGATTTCTTATTATATACTTTTTTTCATTGTATCTCTTTGAAGCATGTGTTCAATGAAAGTTAACTAATGAACATTTACAACAAGCTCCAGGTTGATTATGACAGAGTAACCGGTTGACTGAAACTATTCTTCATATTATATAAAAGTTTTATTATTATTATTATTGTATTCCATTGCTAGCCACTTTCCATCTCCGCTTAGAATGCTTGTGAATTAAGGCTATATCGAGACAATTAACACAGTATGCAAATATGCCAATAAGAGATTGATCAATCGCAGTCCTAAACATCAATGGGAAGATTCAAGTAAACAATACCAAGTGTATTATTGTTATTATGATCAATCTATTCTAAAAATCAATAATCCCTGTAACGATTGATTTTGTACATAAAATTATTTGATCACGTAAATCAAATATAGACAGTGAATCATATGACAATAGAAAGTAGTTATATTCCATTAAATGTACAAGATTCAAAACCAGTTGTTTGAATACATAGCAATTAGATTCCAAGTGGAAGTACTTTCTAAATTGTTAAATTTGACTAGGTGATCTGATTTGTTAGTCGTAAAAAGTTAGATTGTTTGCTATTCAATAGGTTGATCATAAGTGTACCAAGTGAACATGTTTAATAAAGCTTAGAATGTATAACTATTTTGTTCGATCTTTTACAGATGAAGAAATGATTCATTCTGAAAAAGACGTCAATTTTGGATAGAAGATAGAATTATCTTATGATGCACAGGAAAAATTCTAAGCGATAACATTTGATCTCATGGCCAAAATCCAGGTGAGAAACAAATATGAGAGGACTATTATAACCATTCATTCAACCGAAGTCACCATCTACTTGCTTCTATAACTCTGAGAACCTATATGGTTTGAGGAGATTATCTCTCTAATTTTCGTAACAAAGCTTCTCACACAATATTGCTCTTCTTTTACCGCATACCTGGTTTGTCACTTGTAAGGGACTTGATTGTAACTGAATGGTACCACACAGTATAACATATAATTTTAGTTCAAAACAGATACATCGTAATACTAAATCCTGATTGTTACACTAAAAACCTCACCATGTATAGAGTACAATTTATCTTATAAGTTTTTTTAATCTAGTATCATTAATGCAAATATGACATGATTTTCACGTTCATTCAATCTTAGAAAATATGACACTAAGTGCTGGCTATAAAAATTACTACAGTAATAGTTGATGCTTTCTTTCTTTCTCATTAACAATCCCTTAATACAATTGAAAGACTACGACTAAAATCGTCTAGTCTAGAAATCTTATAAATCATAATGAAATGGATCTAGGATATATCCAAATAATCAATCAGTACTACTTACACAGTAGTAAGTTTACACATGAATAGAAAACTCATGGTCGAAAGTAAATATTGAAATCATTATAATCGTCATTTAAATAATTTGATAAATTTTATAGGGAAAAGAGGTCATTATATAGTGGATGTACGATGCTTCGTATACATAAAATGACAAAAGAATGATTTTACTCCCATTTTCATCCTGATACTTTCAAACTATACAAATGATAAAATAATCTTGTTTAATAAATGATCATATAACGTCAAATATGTCAAACTGTTTTTAACACTGTAAGCAAAGATGGATAATGGCTAGCAGTGGAATCCAGGACACACGTTTCGTCCTATTTGGGAGTCGTCAGCTGGCTGTACCTTCATCTCAGAGTTGATGTTCACTCTGGGACTCCTGATAGCCACTTGCTTGTGCAACGGGGTGAAGTTTAAATTCACTTAGTATTGTTTGTTTGAATCTCCTCATTGATGTTTAGGACTGCGACTGGTCAGTCTCTAATTGGCGTATGTGCATACTGTGCGTATTGCCTCGATATAGCCTTAATTCACAAGCATTGTAAGCAGAGATGGATAGTGGCTAGCAGTGGAATCCAGGACGCGCGTTTCGTCCTATTTGGGACTCGTCAGCTGGATGTACCTGCATCTCAGATTTGATGTATACTCTAGGACTCGAACCCAGTACCTTTCGCTTCGATACTCAGGTATTCTACACGTCTTCATTTAAAGAAGTGAAACCACATGGAAAGCTCAATATGTACCATTTTTGGGGGGTGAGTGTGTCATTTTGATTTTAATTTACTGGATTATGATTTATTGAGTCAGATTTGAATCATTATTGAGGATTACAGCAATGTATTAGTTGCTACTCAAAGACTCGGTAACATTTAGTGTATTTCTACTTAAAGAATTTGATGTAATTATTTATCTATCTAGATATAATATCCAAGGTTAAATTGCATTGATACATATGTTTAAAAACTAAAGGGGTATTAAAATCTCGTTAAAAGTATATACCATATTCATAAACTTGAGTAGCTTATTGACCACTCAGAAAAAACGCTATCCAGTTATAAAACAATGACAAGTTACAAAATACTACTGAAATAAAAGTATTAGTCTGAATTATCACATTCCTTGTTATAATGAAAAAAGGTTAAATTTATATATTAGGAACAAGGTTTATGTTATTGATGTGAACAGCGAAACAAGAAGCCTTAACAAACTAGGGAA
The DNA here is from genome assembly GCF_000237925.1 of Schistosoma mansoni. NCBI lineage: Eukaryota > Metazoa > Platyhelminthes > Trematoda > Strigeidida > Schistosomatidae > Schistosoma > Schistosoma mansoni. The sequence continues at coordinate 10,442,546 of NC_031500.1, read as the reverse complement.
GTTATTTCTGGGGACGTTATCTCATTTAATTCAAAGCTTGTATAATAGTAACATTTACTTTTGCCCCTAGTCTATTCTACAGATCATAAGCTTTCGTTTGATGTATGATTCGCTGCCATAGACTTTTCTGTTCCAAAACTATTGTCATTTAGACGTAATCTTTTGTACTCTATTTTCTACTGTAATCCTCCAGTTTTGGACATAATTGTAGTTTCCTAATTATTGTACGTTGTGGTTGGATTAGTCATCTATTTATTTATGTATCCTTTTACACTAATCTGAAATCGGGTGCCAGATCGGAATTTGGAATAAAGCGAGTAGTGTTCCAGTTGACTTGTTTTCTCGCTCGCGTGCCTGTCAGCCAATCACGTGGTAGAGCAGTTTTCGTCTCTATACCTCCACTTCGAACTCATGCATAGTAGCCTCAAGGTTAAGCCAGTTAGCCTATCGCGTCAAAGTCTTGATCTACATTAGACAAGTTATCCTTGGCACGAAAGTGGGTAAACAGATCAAGGACGTAACAGTTATGATTTATAATGATCACTTTACATAGTTTTCGTTTCCAACTAACATTCTTTATAATGTAAAAAAACCGTTTAAGGTTCAGTATTAAGAGTTAGGCTGGTGTTTTTAATTAGTTTCATAAATTAGGATTAGAGCTTTCATCATAAACTGATATCAGTTGTGATGCAATGAATTCTTACTCTTCTGTATATAAATGTAGGGAATTTAGAGTTCAGATTTTTTCACTAAACATTCTTGACTACTCATTGAATCATATCAATTACTTTCAAATATATTCTATCTTAGGAGCAGTTGTGTTTTGTAATTTAGCTTAAACACTGAAAAATTCACTTTTTGGTTACATAATAGATGTTCTAATTGATTTCCAACATTTTAAGAACCAATTATTGTCAACTTTCACTTTATATCAGAAGGGGTTTTTGTGGAGATTTAATATTTCCATAGTTGAAATCGAAACGGCCGTCTAGTGCTTCCAGGTTTTCTATGGTGGTCTAGCTTCAATTGACTCACGCTTTCAACTTCCACTTTGTTAATAATAACATAAAAAGTTATCTATCAATACACTTGGTCAAATCTTTACGTCTTCATCAGACTGAACTCGAACATAATATGATAATCTTCATATCACTCATTTAAATCACCTAATCATCTTAACATAACAATATGACTTTGTCTTAGTATCTGTCCTATCAGAAATGAATATCTTAGTAATATTATCATATGAATCATCAATGATTAAGATAAATAAAAGTAAACTTACCGTTTCTTCATTTGTTCTCGTCAAACTTTATCCACAAATTGTATTATCTTTTCTTCATAAATATATATATATATATATGCATGTGAAGAACAAGTAGGCAACGGGCTTCTAGATCTTTCGGCCTTACCGTATGAAAAAAAAATGCTAGACGAATAAAAACAAGTGATTCGTCATGTAGAAAATATTCATTAAATGTCTGTCTTACAGTTTGCCCTGTTCCTGTTTTTTTTTAATCGCTTTAATCTGATTGGTTAAAACATTCTATGTGGTAATCAACTCATTATCATAAATTAATTCGTGTTTAAGATTTTAGCTACTTGTTAGTAGTTAGATTATATTAAACAAAAGTTTCCCGATATCAAGATAAGTTGAAAAAAAATTTTAGGATAGAGAAATTTATTTCGAATCATTGAGACAATTAACAGTCGATATCACCTATTTAAAGTATTGCATCAAGTAAGTGAATAAACGTCTCGTCTTCGTGTAGGAAACCTCAACAATTTACATCTATACCCTAGTTAAAGATCAAATCCAGGATCTTCAAGTTTCTTGTAAAATGTTTGACTTCTCGACCACTGAACTCGCAACAAATAGTTCACATTTCTAAACTGAATAAGTTTTGGTATATTATAGAAATGACTTCTAGATTCAATAGTGAACAACTGACTCACACCGAACATAGATGAACTCCACGGATCATCTAATTCATCATAGCATAACTTGTAGATTCTGTTCGACATACATGAACTAGTTATTGTTAAACTCAACACTTGATTTTGATATCATAAGAAATATGATTAGAATTTGACTTAACTGAAGCATATTTCTTTACATTTATTAAACTTTTCAAAGGACGAAATTGGATTATTGAAATGATAGTAATCTAATGTAAGAACATTTACTCATTGTTCAGAGTTTCCACCATTGGGAATATTTTTCTTCAAAATACTATTAATTTCTAACTACATTTGCACTAACCATTTACAAATGCCTATTTTGACTGATATTAAGATATGCAACAACAATGTATGATGATTGTGTAGATCAATTTTAATTCCAGCATCGTTAATTTGATAAAGATAAAAAGGATTTATTATTATAAAGGATTTGATAATCCTGTATGAAATACAACGGCACTAGATTAGGCTGGAGACCTGATCGATGAATAGAATAATCGATTGGATAACATGACTGGGCACACTAGACCACACTGTCAACCAATATCAAAGTCAAAATCTTCAATACGAACGTCAAACCAGTCCTAATGTACGGAGCTGAAACGTGGAGAACTACTACAACCATTATCAAGAAGGTACTAGTATTTATAAACAGTTGTCTACGCAAAATACTAAACATTCACTGGCTATATACCATCAGCGACGGCCTTCTGTGGGACTTGGAATCCGGAAGGGAAGCAGAAAAGAGGACGGCCAAAGAACACATTACGTCGGGAAATGGAAGCAGATATGAAAAGGATGAATAGTAACTGGTAAGCATTATCAAGGACAGGATTGGATGGAGAATGCTGGTGGACGACCAATGCTACTCCACAAGGAGTAGCAGGTGTCAGTAAGTAAGCACACTAGACTACGAAACTAAATATAAGTTAATCAGATCACTAACCTAAATTACGTTATTCACAGACATACATTTCTGACCAACAACTGATAAGCAGGCTAAAGAGCTAGAACAATTTACTGACTCAAAGTACAATCACTCTACACGTATTAAACTTAGATTAGAAATTTCAAACGAATCTTTTAAATGTAAAAAGAAATACTGATTTATATTGCTCAGTAACCAATCATGAGTTATCATGTAACAATTATCGCTATTTTTCAACTATAACAACCAGGTCTTTTTGTGATGCAAAGGCTCATTCGTGTGTATACATTTTAAATTACAGATCAATTTCTTTTCGCTTCAACTACACGTGTGCACGTGTGCTTAGTGTGCTTGTAGAATATATTTTCTACGCCTCATCAAGACTTCTTGATTTAATTAGCAGGGCTTTGGACAACGGATTAAAATTAGCCTATCGTGTCCCTTTGTCATTGACCTTCGTTTATCATAACCAACGCTTTAACAATAAAACAGTCAATCAGTCAGTCACAACGTAGAACTTCGTATGTACGCTCATCGGTTCGAGTTGCCATACCACATTAACACAGAGATGCAGTTGTCGATTCAAATCCCATAATAGTAGAAGTAGTAAGAGTATAAACATTAATGTGAAAGATTAGTGTTTGAAGATATGATTAAAGGAGTATAATCCAGTGAAATAAATTTGGAAAGAGAAAAAAGATAAAGACATGAAGAATTCAGAAGATTAAAATTCGGCAGAGCACAAAGAGTGGATGCAACTTCACCATTGCAAACGATTTTGAGCCATGTCATTCAAGGTCTCTAACCATCGATCGTTATCATCTCGCGGAACTCAACCAGGTAGTCTACACCTACCAACATGTCTCAATCCACTTGTCAATGACTTCATGGATTTGTACCACATTTTGGTCTGACCGCCCCCTAACCTTCTTCCAACCTACTACTACACCATAAAGCAACAAAACAAGACAAATATTTTTTACAATTTCATTTATTCTGTTTGAGCATGGAGAAAAATATGTATGTTTATTTGGATCGAACTAAAACATCAGTAGAAAATATTAAACACAAAACAAAATGAAGATTATATAACTGAATAGAATTTTTCGAATTTTTTTTCCGTAATAAACAAACAAAATATAAAAAAATTGACTGGGAGTTAAAACAAAACAAAAAACGAAAACAAGCCAAAAGTCATAGTAATAATAATGATAATCAGATGAACAATAATCAATATATATAGTGTCAAAATAATCCAGGATACAAGTTGAAAAAGAAAGGGGGTATGTCTAAAACTATTCACTTTTATCATTGTTTTTTTTATGTAAGAGGGGGGAGAGGGATTAGTATTCAACTGTTTAATAACATGTATATGGTATATACACACACACGCATATATATTGTTGTAGGCAATTAATGTAAATCATATGACTAATGAGGATTGACAAGGAAAAAAAATAAGAGGGATTCAAACATACAAATACCCTCGTGATTAGATCATTTTTGTCTAGGAAAAAAAATCACAATTTTTGCTGTCTTTATTCTATTGTTGTCTATTAGTTTGGAAAACTTGGTTTAGGCGTGTGTGTATGTGTGTGTTTGTTTGGATGTAGATGCGTTTGACTGTCTAGACAACAATAAGATAGAAAACAAATCTTTGATCAAATGGAATGCCCAATAATCAGCTTTAAGAGAATGATGATGACAATGATGAGATGAGATTAATAAAAGAAAAAATAAAACGGATTTCCCAGTTGTTTTTCATTTATTTACAAAAAAACTGGACATTGTTTTCTTATGTGTTCACCAAATCGGATGCTTTTCTTTATTATCACTATTATTGAACCTATTGCATTCGTCATGGTATTAAGTGTTCAATCTTATTGAGTCCCATGTGATACTTGATGTAATAAATTTGCTAAATGAAGAAACCGTTTTTCAATTTCTGGATGTTTCAAAATTTTATTTATGGAATCGTAATATGTTGATCTAAGAAGAAGAGAAAAAAACAGATAAGTAACAGATGAAAAAACAAAACTGAATATAAATATATAGTGGTTAGCAGTGGAATCTAAGACACATCCTGGATTCCACTGCTAGCTACTATCTATCATTGCTTGTAATGCTTATGAATTAAGGCTATATCGAGACAATTAGCACAGTATGCACATAAGCCAATAAGAGACTGATCAGTTGTAGTCCTAAACATCAATGGGAAGATTCAAGTAAACAATAAGAAATGAATTTAAAACTGAACATAAGTTCATATGTATCAATGCCAAGATTGTACCTGATGGTTTACATAATCTAACAACAAACAATTCATGATACTACTCAGCCATCTTCTAGTGGCTTGATTTAAAAATAAACTACCACTTAATACATATATATGTCCGTTAAGCTGTTGAAAAGTCATCAAATTATATGGTTTTTATATAAATAAATGATAGTTTTGACTTATATAGAATTCTGAGAGATTTTCTTTCATTTCATATTTCCTCATTGACTTTCGCAGTTACCTGACTGTTTATTATCTCTTTTAGATTGTGTTACCAATAGAGACAATTGATTAAAACACTATACAAAAAGGATCATGTTAGAGAACACGAATTGGTTTATTTTTAACTAATCAGCGTATGTCCGGCGCTTTAACCGGGCCTGTGGACACAGTGAGTTCACCTAGTGAAGTTGGGAACCCTGATTCCAAACCAATTGTACACATGGGCTCCAGTATCCTGATGGAACAAATGGCGTATGAATCAATTATTGGTCACCGGCTACCATGGGACTGCATCTCCTTATGATGCTCCACTGCCTTGTGGGTTAGATCTTTAGGTCAAAGGCTCCGGGTGTGGCCTCCTAAGATAACCACCTGCTTCGGTCTGGGAACCCAGGCAGTATAATAGCCCCCACGCAAATCAAATGAGATTTGTGTGGCTCATATATATCTGGTGCTTCATTGTACCAATATTTATGTGTTCAAATAAATAAATAATCAGCATTAGTGGTTGAGCTAAGAATTGAAATGAAGCATCCAAGAAGACTAAGCAGAATAAGCAAAATTTCCATTTTCGATATTTAAATGTCATATGTGTTGTTATTTAAAACTTGTTCCATTACATGTATGATTTATGTAAACTTTAAATTTTTTTCTGAATCACTAACTTCTTGCTCTTTAATAGCATCCATGATTATTGTTTTTTAAAAAAGGTAATAAATATTCATGAAATCATGAGGCAATTGAAGCAAGACCACCATGGAAAACTTGGAAGCACTAGACAGCCGTTTTGACAACTGCATCTCTATGCTAATGTGGTATGACAACTCAAACTGATGTACGTACATACGAAGTTCTACGTTGTGACTGACTGACTAACTGACTGATAGTTGGCCAATACTTCCAGGTTTTCCATGATGATCTAACTTCAATGGACTCATAATTTCAACTATAAAAATTACTGAAATCTCCACCAAACCCCACTTACTTATTATTTTTATCATTTATAAATTCATAATTTTCTTCATTAGAACTTGTACTAGAATTCATTAATTGATTAGTATATGTGAAATTTTCATTTTTGGCTACAGTTTCATGAATTATATCAGTTAAATGATTAATAACATTATCATTATCATTTTTATTTTTGTTTTTATTTTTTATATTTTCTTGATTTATTAAAAATTTTTCAATATTTTTATCAACCCCCCTTTCATCATCCTCACCATCCTCATCCTTATTATTATTATTATTATGTTCATCGGTATATTTCATCATTTTTGTTTTTATATTTAATTGTGATTGAAATAAATTTAAAACTTCATCTAATAAATTAGCTAATTGTATAATAGTTCCATTATTTATCGATTTATTGATTGATTGATAATGATTATTAGTATTATATTGATTGGATAATAATTTATTAGTATGACTGATCTGTTGATTAGAACTAATTAAATTACCAAATGGTCGATGATGACGATGATGAGAAAGATGTGGAAAAGAATTATTATGATGATGCTGATCAGGATGCTGAGGAGGAGAAGAGGGAGGGGGTGGATTGGTATTATTAATTGTTTTTGGTGATGATGATGATGATAATAATAATAAATAAGAATTATTCGATTTTATATGGGATAATTGATTAGAATGATTATTGATTTGATATTTATACTGTTGTTTTGTAAAATATTGATATTTTTTTTTAAAAATTTTATTTGATTTTAATAAATGATGATCAATAAAAATTTTTTGGATTTTTTTCAATTTTATCGATTTATTATTGATTAAGAATGGTGGATTTGATATTATATTATCATTATTTTCTTTTGAATATTGATTATTATACTGATTAAATGGAACGCAAGAGATTGTGTATAATTTAGAGAAAAGAGAAAAAAGAAAAGAAAAATAAATACAATAACTAAAAAGGTATTTTTGAAAGTCATTCTGAACGATATAATATCTATATTATATAATAGTGAGTTATAGATTAGCGAAGATTAAACTATGGGTAACTTCTGCTCTGATACGGCCGAGAGTGAGGAGAGTCCGCTCTCCCTCTCGAAATGCTATCACATGGCCGCACCTATATAGTCTCTGTCAGGGAAGTCTTAATCACTGCCTTCTCACATCAGGGGTGTTGTTTACGAAATTGAGAGGACGAAAAGCGAATATTCGGCGCTTTCACATGGATGGTGGACACGGAAAGTTCACCTAGGGGAGTTGGAAAACTCTGATTACAAACCAATGGTGCACATGGGCTGGCTCTAGCATCCTGAGAGAACAAATGGCGTATGAATCAATCGTTGGTCACCGGCTACCATGGGACTGCATCTCCTCATGATGCTCCAGTACCTTGTGGATCAGACATTTAGGTCAAACTCCGGGTGTGGCCCCCTAAGGAAACCACCTGTTTCAGTTTGGGCACCTGGACAGTATCCCAGCTCTTACACAAATTAAATTAAATTTGTGTGGCGCATATATATCTGGTGCTTCCTTGTACCAATATTTATGTGCTTAAATAAATAAATAAATAATTTGAACGTAATCGGATAGTATAGTTATTGAAACACTGTAATATTTTATTATGGTCACTTTTCGTCATAAATAATGAATAGATCACCCATAAGTCTTTTATAAAAACAAGATTTATCGATCGTTGTTCGAACAGTAATGTTCTCTATCACGAAATCAAAAGACTTGATTTCATGAGTCCAACAACAAACGTCACTGTATTGGGAAAGAAAATGATATTAAACTTCAGTTCACTCTGTTCACAATTCTCACCATCACAGAAACAGTTTATTTCCTATACGAACTATTAAGTAACTAGATTACATATATATTTATATTTCTTTCATTATAAGATTTCATTTACCCTGTTGGTTACTATTTAATGATTTACTATTCTTAAGTCCAATTTATCAATTACAGTCTCTCATAATCACAACCAATTTTTTGACTTGATCTTGTATAATTGTTATTTTCTACTCTATGGCATAATGTGATCCGGTTGCCCTGTATATAAATTAAGTATGTTTCAAATATCTGATTCATACAATGGGAGCTGTTATTGGCGTTCTGGACTCAACAGTTAGGGCTATGGAGGAAAAAGCATCAATAAGGATACTAGGCTGTTCATTACTGGTCAATACGTTCTTGTTGTGGTACAATGTTAAGATTGTATAAGTCGTCCTCTGATAGGCTAGCTTATCACTCATTACAACTAGACCCTGTACAGCTCAGAGAACTGAATAACGTTAAAAGTCACTAACTAAACTATAAATCTCTGTCTTTTAGAGAATTACCATTATTATTATTGGTAATAATAGTATTACTGTAGTGAACAAGAACACAAGTGAAGACAATCGGATATGATTCAAACACAAATTACACAACATCTTAGTCAAATCTGAGAAGCATACAGTGAATTCTTCATTTGCAAAATTTCAATCAACTATCTCAGACTTGATTGTCCTTTTGTTTTCACATCAATCACTCTCTATTCTTATTTTCTTTTCCTCGATCTTATTAACCTTCTACCATCAGACATTTCATTTTCAATTGATGATACATACTACTTATATCTATTGAAATCAGTAGTACATACCACATTACTAATAATTATATAAAAACTTTTAATATTAATAATTACTTTGAAATCTTCTTACCTTATTTGGACATTTTGATTTTAAAAATTTCACAGGTCTTGAATAAAGTTGATTATGATTGGTGTATTCATTGACAAATTGTAGTTTTACAGGAAAATGTTTGAAGGAACAATCATTATTATTATTATTATTATTATTAGTAGTAGTAGTAGTAGTAGTAGTATTACTAATACACGTCGTCAATGGAACCATTAATCGTTGATAATGTTTCATATAGATATGAAATATGATAGATTTCCATGAATTCAATCTAGCTGAACAAAATTTACATCCAAATTTTATGAGTAGTCTATTTCTTCTTAGAAGACAAGATGATTTTGGTTTATTCATTTTCAGAGGGCTTTTTGAAAGATTCACTGACATCATTGAATTGTTAGTAGCTAAATTAAGTGGACTACATTCAAAAGATAAGGGAAATTTATTGTCTTGAAAATGATTATTCATAGTATAATCAGTGTTTATTTGTTCATCAATTTTATGCGAAAATTGTTTAGATGTTGAGGAAGATGATGATGATGATGTTGATGACGAGGAGGAGGAGGAAGAGGAGGATGACGATGAAACAGGCAAATCGACAATACCTTCACCAACTGATAATGATACAGGAGATAGATTAACATTTGATTCAGATGAACTACAAAAACTTGGTTCACATTTAATTGTTAAATCGGTAAAACGATGATGATGATTATGATGTTGACGTCTTCGATTTTTATATTGATGTATAGTTCGTCTAGCTTCTTCTAAACTTAATGTTTGTACTTCACCATTTCCATTGTGAATTTGTTTTATATGTTTGCCAACATCCCATTTCCAATTACTTCTGTATAAATAAGGTTAAATAGGAAAAAACATGTTACATAAACAAATTGAGATTTTAAAATCTTCAAGTTACAAATTTTGTGATATATCAGCCTTTACCCCCCCCCAATACGGATTACTTTAGATCTGCTCAAAATATTCCAGAAACTTCTGATGATTCAAAATTTCCAACTATTTGAGTGTTTCATGTTTTTGCTGAATTGAGTAAATAGATAATTTTCTCAAATTTAATTTATTAGTAATCATTCAACACGGAATAAGTGGTCTACAGAAAAAAATAATACGCTGGACATATTCGATAATTTTATCAACATAGACGGTTGATAGCCGGTCTTGTGTCATCCTTTTAGTTTTCATTGTTTATTTATCTATTTAAACACATAAATATTAGTTCAAAAAAGCACCAGATATATATGCGCCACACAAATCTCATTTGGTTTGTGTGACGGCTGTGATACTGCTCAAGTGCCCAAACTGAAGCAGGTAGTTTTCTTCGGGGGTCTTTGACTTAAAGGTCTGATCCACAAGGCAATGGAGCATCGTGAGGAGATGCAGTCCCATAGTAGTCGGTGACCAACGATTGATTCATACGCCATTTGTTCCCTCAGGATGCTGGAGACCATGTCATTATGCCTTCAGTCACAACTATCAATAGAGTTGTTGTTAAGTTTCACACACAATCCTTTGATATAGATTAGTCAGTGTATATACTAAATGAATGAATAAACCAATTCAATCAATAATTTCAATACAAAATTAAAAAAAAACAGTAGATTATCTCACCTATGACCACAAACAGAACATTTAAATGGTCTGTAATAACCTTCACCAGTATTTGTTGTAATCGTGGTAGTAGCAGCAGAATTAGTAGTAGTAGTACTAGTAGTTGCAGTCAATCCAACACAAGTTATCCATGAACTAGAATTCGTTGATATATCTGAATTTGTTTCAGTTAAATATCGATTACGAGATAATTTCATTCGATTCATATATTCATTATAAGTGCTTTTAGCATCTTCTAAATCTAATGTAATTGTTATAATGTTTGTACGTTCTGGATGTGCAACCTATCGAAAAAAGATAATAGAAGTGAATATAATATGGAGCAATTACTTATCAGTTGAAAGTGTGAGTCAATTGAAGCTAGAGCATCAGGGAAAACCTGGAATCATTGCTTTAAGGCTGTTTCGTTCTATTGTGGAACTCCTCAGCAGCGCGCATCCACGACCTCGTCTCGCGAGATTCGAACCCTAAATCTACCAGTTTCACGCCAGGGCACTTAACTGATAGACCACTGAGCACTGCTGAGGAGTCCCACAATAGGATGAAATGGCCGTCCAATACATCAAGGTTTTCCCTGGTGGTCTAGCTTCAATTGACTCACGCTTTTCAACTATGAAAATACTAAATCTCCACAAAACCCCCTCTGATAATCATTATTATATATTAGCTTGTGCAGTTAGTAATCATGAATGCATGTCACTAAATATCATCAACTGGGATACCGATTTACGTTGTGATTGTATTCATTTAAGACCAGATGTGTTGACGCACAATAGTTTGCATTTGCAACAACCATTCATCGTAAACGATAATAACTCGTTTCATTCACATGATGGCTGAATTTTACCTGTCATGAGTTGAAGCTGCCTATTGACCACATTCTATGACCATTAGACGAGTATGTTAATTGTAACTGATATCAATTCATAACAAATACCTATAAATTCTGTACATTTCAGTTCCTCCTAATCTGATTTCTTTTTGTGTATTAGTTATATTACTAATTAATTTAAAGTAACTAATTTTAATTTCTATCATTTTTGAGCATAAAGTGTGTTTCTAAGCCAGAACATGAACTTGTGGCATTCGATCATTCGAACAATTTAACTGTTATTTTCAATCCTTGTGTATTCACAAAACATTTGTTTTTTCGCAAGAACTGACACTTTTTGTCCTCTTCATTTGATTTTTGATCTACATTATGTTATTAACGCAGAGGCTGTTATATAGCTTAGCGTATATTTTGCAAGAGATTCTCACATAATGCCATTAAGTACTTTAACAAATCACTACATGCACATGAATATATAAACTTACTTTAATGTGTTTATTAATGTCCCATTTCCAATTTGATCGATGACCACAACCTGAACATTGAAATCGTTTCCATTGTTCTTCTTTGTTATTAATATTACTGTTAGTAGTACTATTATTATTACTTATATTAGTACCGGTACAAGTAGAATTATTTACATCTAACTGACTATTAAATAAACTAGTGACTGGTGCAGATTTACGTCCTGTATTAGTTTTAGTTAATAAACGATGAGATTCTTTTCTTCTACCTGGAGTAAAAAATCGATTAACTTGTAACTGATGTCTTGGTTGATTTTGAATTTGTAAACTATTTGATAACTCCAATGAATCAATACTCGATGGTACAGACCAATCTGATGGAGACTTCATATTTTCCAAATTCATTGATAAATGACTATTTCTTAATTTATTATGTTTAGTAAAATCAATACTTAAATTTTCATTCATTTGTGATTGAACTGTTGTTGTAACCGATGATGGTAATAATCCAGGTAATTGATGATTTGCAATTGATCTAAACATTGTATGATATGGTGTATTAGAGGTAGCCATTGTAGTACTAGTAACAGTAGTAGTAGTCGTAGTACCATTAAGTGTTGTAATCGAAGCAGTTATCGTCCTAGTAATTTGTGTTACATTATTATTATTATTACTAGGCGAAAGGTTTATCGGTATCGTGGCTGTTATAGGTGATGTCATGTTGATAATATCATCAGGATACGTTGTTACTCTTCCACGTGTATCATAAGGTATAGGTGAATCCTTGTTTTGTTCCGACTGTTGTTGTTGCTTTAATTCGTGATACCTTTGACTGTGTTGTTGTTGTTGCCATGTTTGCAGGAGGCCAGTCATTAAAACCTGTTGTTGAATATTGAATAGTAAATTAATTGTTGGATTTGATGAATTATTTTTCAATGGGTCAGAAATTAATGAACCAATTGTATACGGTGATATCATTGATGTATTATTATCATTAGTAGTATTAGTAGTAATACTATGTGTAATATTCTGTTGTGAATTAGATAAAATAGGATAATGAAATCTTGTATCCGACAATGTATTGTCAGTCGTAATACTAGATGTTATGGTTTTTGTTGTTGTTGTGGTGGTGGTGGTGGGGGTAAAACATTTTGTTATTGAATAAATACTATTGCTTAATTCTGTAGAAAAATTCGGATAAGCATAATGATAATTGTTTCCGAATGAAATTTTTGGCATTAATTCCGATGATAATGATGACGAGGATGAACATGTGTTTGTAAGTAATATAGGGTTCTATTTTATTCATCGATTGAATAGAAAGTAGATGGTGTAAATGAAGGAAAGGAGGCAGGAAATAAAAAGAAAAACATGATTAGTTCATTGACGAAATCAATATAATATAACACCATGCATTTATGTGAGAAAAAATTGTTTATACTCATGCTTAAGTAAGTGAGTTTTTCATACTAATATTTATTCAGTAAAGCATTACATGCATGTCAAATATTTCATGCAACTACTAGACATCAGTGTGCATTGCATACATGACAAACTTAGTTATACAAATGCTGGCTTGTTATTCACTCTGATAACTGATTTTTACACATCCACAAGTATCACATTTCAACCTGAACCCCAAGGTGTCTATAAAATATATAATGTGAAAATTAAACTACTTATTATTTGTTAGTAGTTAATGTTAGAGATATTAAGAAAACTAAACGAGGCACAGTTGAAATATCATACAAATTAGAAATGAGATGCATTTTAAGAAAATATTCGTCATACAAACCTTTTAGGTCACTTTTTTAGGAACTTTCGACTATCAACCTACACATTTTTGACTATTAAGAAGGTCCAATTAAGGGTCATCAGAATTGATCAACAACGAATTTGTGAGCGTTTTTAAGTGAATATTAATAGAGGAGTTAGAAAGAATTTAGAATGTTGATCAAAAGTTTCTTGGTAACTTCTAATTTATTTCATATGAATGATCTGAATTGTTTTATGGAATATTTTCACTTTTCACTTTTGAACATTGGATCCTGAATTTTCTATAAACACGCTGGTTGAAAAATGAATATCGCATAAATCAGAACTAGTATATACAAAGACTTTCTAAGAGAATTTAAGAACATTCGAAAGTTCTGAAGATTGTACACTTACTGAACATTGAAGATACATTGGATAATCTAAGCTTATAATACCCTATGTAATATTGTGTTGGTTCGTGTGTGTGTGTGTGTTTTGTTTATGTAACAATCACTATGTTAATATTCATATGAAAAAGTGTACTATACAAAAGTTATCAACAACACAACAGAACAGATTCGTGCGAGGATAAATAAAAATAAAAGTATAGTGGGTTTTATCACTACAAAAAAGCCGTTAGAATATTTACAACAATAAATGAAAAATAGACAACATTCAAACAAAGATTACGCACGTACTACTTATGACACACAGTAGTAGTAGTAGTAGTAGTAGTATGATTAATGTTATAAACACTTTTTATTGCATGTAAATACTGTTATTAGGATGATTATTAATGTTTCAATAGTTAGTAATGTGATATACATTATATATATAGATAAACAATAAAAATAAATACAACTGACTTGTTCTGATAATTATAATTAGCTCCTGAAAGTTGAAATAAACATTTTTACAGTAAATAAACAAAAAAAATATTTTTTTAATTTTTTTTGTGTATCATCAAACATCAACACAATTTGTTATTCATGTAAGTTTGTTTTTTCCGTCGTCTATCCGGGTAACATGTTCAGAAATGGTGAGATATATATTGAATGTTATTACCGAATAAATTAATATAGTATCAATGTGTTGATTTAAAGTTGAAACTGAAATCATATGTAATTTCCTTTCTTATGAAATATTTATTTTCAGAAGGGGGTATAGTGGAGATTTTAGTAATTCTATATAGTTGAAATCATGAATCAATTGAAACTAGACCAACATGGAAAACCTGAAAGAACTGGACGGCCATTTTGTCCTAGTGTAGGACTCCTTATCGTGACTGATAGGTTCTGGGTTCGAATCTCACGAGGCGGGATCGTGGATGCGTACAACTGAGGAGTCCTACAATAGGACGAAACGGCAGTCCATTGCTTTCAGGTTTTCTATGGTGGTCTAGCTTCAATTGACTCATGATTTCAACTATAAATATACTAAAATCTCCACAATACCCCCTCTGAATGTTGGTTTGTTGTAATGCATGTGATGCAGTGTAGTGGTTTGAAGTGAGGACGAGTTGACCAGCCTGGCTAGCAAGAAGGCACCAAACAGATATGCTCCACATAAACCAGTCGATTTGTTTCAAGGCTTAAATACTAACAGGGTGCCCAGATCGAAGCAGGTAGTTACCTTAGAGGGCCACACCACGAGCCTTGGACCAGAAAGTCTGATCCTTAAGGCAGGGAAGTAACATTGGGAGATACAGTCCCATGGTAGCCCGTCACCAACAATGTGCACCATTGGTTTGGAATCAGGGTTTCCCATCTCCCTTACATGGATCCTCTATATCCACAAACCCGGTTGAAGCATAGGACACTTGCTTTTCGTCTTCTCAATTTTGTAAACAACAGTAATGCCGCGAGAAAGAAGTGAGTAGGACTTCCCTGACAGTGTTTGTATACGTGTGGCCATGTGAGACTATTTCTAAATGGGAACTGACTCTACCCACTCTCGATTGTACCAGGGCATTTGAACTATACATTTCTTTATTATTATGAATGCCAGCCTACTTTAAACCGATGTCACTGAAGTGAGGTTTCCAAATTTGAAATTGTTCAGTTGAACGAATTAACCATTACTCTGAAGTGTTTTTTAATCTGTTAAACATACATAGCTATTCTTTTTGTTTCATTCCGTTATAGAGTAAATCGAGTAGGATTAGTTTTAAATCAACAATTGGTGTTTGTATTTATCAAATAACTTTGTGGAATATTCAGTTTTTCTTACTTTTCAACATATGGTTGTAAAGATAGTTGAATTTTAAAGAGATCACGAACCTATCCAATGATTGAAAATCTGGAAACATAATACCGGCCTTTCACATTAGTATGGGACTCTTTTACAGTGTGTATCAATGATCCTCGGCCGTACGACCGAATACCTTATTCCAAGACTACAGAGCTGGGATCCGGCGGTTTCCAAGTCTAACTTCAATCAATCCATGATAGTTGCATGATATTGTGTTTAACAAAATCTAGAGTTTATATTGACATTTTCAACTTGTAAAACCTGAGATGCTTTTTTTGATTACTTTAAAAGACCTTAATGAGTTGCATTGATCAATACAAGAATAAGAACTTAATATTACCATCTTTTCACCACCGAACGAGATTCATTGTGTCCAAAGAATGAAATTTATCTGCACTGAATGTTAACTAACTCATACACCAAGTATGTCGTTTAATTACCCAAGCTGAGAGCAACACTTCTTATGTCAAAGCTTATGATACTTTTCAGCTATCTAAAACGAAGTAGGTGGGATATGATCTGAATTATAGATCTACTCTTCAAAAGTTGAATGCTTCATTCACTAACCCTCCACTTTACTCATTTGAAAAGGTATTAGTTTTAAAAAGTCCGGAGTGCCAAAAAAATCAATGTCTTACGTATGCAATGACAAATTTTCCACAGTAAGTATCTGAATAATCAATCCCAAATATAAAACAATGATAATTTATTATTATCACGTTAGTTAAACAGGTTTTGCTAAACTTTGGTTTAATTTATCAGTCGTACTTGTCATAGATTGATTTCAGTAGAAAAACCACTAGACACAAAGGAGCGGAGGACAGGCTGTTCCTTTTATTTTTTAATACATTTTATGAGTATATCTTAATTTTAGATCTTCAGGTCTCTCACAAAATATCCAATAATCAGAACCATCCGATTGTTTAGTTTACAACAAGTGATTAAACCTGAGATTAAAGCATTGGATTCCGAAATATTAGTTCTACTGGGTAATCACTCAATGTTAAAACCAGACGATCCTAAATTCAATCCCTGATGTGGTTGTAGACAAACATTACTGATAAGTTCTATTCTAAGATGTTCATATATATCTACTTCTCAATAGCTCCTCAATAGCTCCTTTTTGAATAATACAATTTACAAATATGATGATTATGATTATAAATTACGATTACAAAAAAAACAGTTAATTTTACCTTGATTTCATCTTGTTTATGAGAATATCCAATTGAAAGATCAATTGGTAATGAATCATTCACTAATAATATATTATCATCATTTTGTATCATTGAAGAATTCTTAGACGGTGATGTTGATGATGATGACGACAACGACGACGACGACGATTGTTTAATAGATGAATATGCAATTAAATTTAAAGGATCATTTGAAGTCATTTGAATTTCTGGTAATTTTAATGAAATTCCAGATAAGCATGATAAATGTGATGATGATGTTAATGATGTTGATGATGTCATCATTGTTGATGTAATCTGTGGTTGAGTGAATACTGTTAATTGTTGTGTTAATGGAATCAATGAAACAATTGATGATTGAGCTGGTAAAATACATGATTGTATATTTGAAGAACATAATTGAGAATTGATGAATGAAGTCATAGGTAAAGATGATGACGATGTTGATGTCGATGATGAATACATTGTTAAAGAGATTGGCATTGATTCAATAGATGTATTCATATATTGTTCATTTATTGTTCCAATATCATTATTGATTATTGTTATTGGTAATTGATTACCACTATTTGGATGTTGTTTTTTTAAATGTTTAGTAATATCCCATTTATAATTACTACGTTGTCCACATATTGGACATTTAAATTGTTTTAAATTGATATGACTAGCCATATGATTTTTAAATTTACTTTGATTTTGTGCATGATATGAACATATATTACAGATTAGATTATTATTATTATTATCAATGGTTGACATTGGTGATAGATAATTAGGCATCATAGTTGTAGATAAGGTATTAGTATGATTTATAGTACTACTATTCATATTATTAGTAGTATGAGTAGTGATATTATTGATAGGATCCATACTATTCATTGGATAATTAGACTTCAATGAATGTTTACGTGAATATGATTTAAGAATTGAATCAAGTTTATCATCACCTTCATTGGAACTATGATCTGAATTCTCAACATCGATACTGAAACTATTATTACTACTATTACTATTATAATTAGCGGTAGTAGTAGTAGTGGCAGTGGCAGTGGCAGTGGCAGTGGTGGTAGTAGTAGTAGTAGTAGTAATCATAATATTTTCTTCTTCATCATCATCAATGTGTAAACAATTATATCGATCACTTGTATTATCCCCTTCACTACTTTCTGTTGTTATATCAAATTGTGAAATAGTTTGTCCACAACTACTAGTTAATGATGATGCTGCCGCTGCTGCTGCTACTGCTGATGTTCTTGTACCAGCATTATTTTTAAATTGTGACATAATTTTAATTAATTCTGTTTCACATGTAAAACGTTCTCTATGATGTGATTCCATATGACGTTTTAAATCACCTTTCCATGCACTACGATATGGACAAAAAACACATATGAATGGTTTAACACCCCAATGTAATCGCATATGACGATTTAATTCACTTTGATATTTTGCTACATATTTACAATGACTACAACAAAAACTTCCAGCTTTACCATTACGTGCATTTTCACGTGATTTTTGCATTCCATGTACAGAGCGTAAATGTTCTGTTAGATCACCATGCCATGGAAATGTTGTTGGACAAATGTTACATCTAATTGAGCAGAGGAATGAGGAGAAAAGCAAAAAGAATACAGGTTTAATTTAACAGCGAAGACATGACAACTTAGCTATTATAAATATAAGAAAATCCGTGATAAATAAGTGGAGTTCAGGAAGAGCCTTGCTTTAGTATTGATAAGCTTAACAGGCAATCAGTTCAATTCACCTCGTTACTCCATAGATAATCACTTTATAATATTTCACAAACTTCTGTCGATATTCAAAAAAATAGGATAACATCACTTGAGGCTCGTTCAGTTTATTGACTTATTCAGCTAGCCACAACTCTACATTTTTCATAGTTTAATTTCACTAGCTGATCTTAGCTATCCCACTACTGGAAGCCTGTAATCACTGAATAGCTGTTTCATCTTAGAGTTGTACTCCTTAGAAGTGCACACTCACGATCCTTCAACCGGTAAATGGACTCACGATCTTAAGCCTCGCACTCGAACGCTTAACTTCTAGACTATTGAAGCAGGGACCCAACATTGTAAGTAGTCTAACTTCAGTTGATTCACGATATTGCGTGACCATCTTCCACTGCTTGTGGTGGATCAGTGTTTCACATCCGTTACTAGTAGAGTTCAGCCACGTCGGGTATGAGACTGAGGTTCGATCGGTAGGTGCAACGTCATAAGCGCACACTTCTGAAGGGTCCCATATTAATCCATGAAAAGAAATGATATTTGTAAGATAATTGTAATTTGATGGGTAGGAATTTTATGGAATAAAGATTTACCGATGAATCTTGCGTCGATTTCTTATATTTTTAATAACCATTACCGATTGTATACATTTAAGAAACTGAATTTTATTCTGGTGAATTACAAAAATTACTGATGAATAGTAAACACTTGTATTATCAGCAGCAATTTTGTACACTTACAACCAATGTTACAGATTGAAGCTAGGCATGTGTGCGAATAAACAAAGATGGACAGTGGCTAGTAGTGGAATTCAGGACATGCATTTCGTCCTATTTGGAACTTGTCAGCTGGATGTACCTGCATCTCAGATTTGATG
>NC_031500.1:10402607-10422555 GCF_000237925.1 Schistosoma mansoni | reverse complement strand
GATTTGATGTTCACTCTGAGATGGTAACCCAGTACCATCCGCTTCAAACGCCATAGCCATACCAAGAGAATTTAAACTTCACCCCATTGCACATGCAAATGACTATCAAGAATCAGTGGATAACGCGATGGCGTTTGAAGCGAAAGTTACTGGATTAGCATTCTCAGAGTGAACATCAACTCTGAGATGCAGGTAAATCCAGCTGATGAGTCACAAATCGGACGAAGTGCGCGTCCTGTATTCCACTGCTAGTTACTATCCATCATTGCTTATAATGCTTGTGACTTCAGGCAATATCAAGGTAATACGCACTTTATGCATATATGCCAATAAGAGACTGATCAATTACAGTCCTAAATATCAATGAGAAGATTTAAGTAAACAATCATTCAAAAAAACAATGAAAGATTCACGACCAAACCATTCAGCTCAAAGAACAAAACTCCATCTAAATATTTTTGGAATATATTGCCAACAAAGGTCAAATTTATGTAATAAATATCAAGGTTATGAACTTTATTATAAATAAATATTATTATGATTAGATTATTTCGAAATTATTAAACTATAGAATATGAACTCAATTTGTTTACAAAATAAGTAAAGTAAACAAGATATTCAAAAGTAGTTCCTTCATCATAACAGATCGATAATGTATGAAATGTTATTGACAAAATTATGTCATTCATAGGTGATTACTGTTTTCAATTATGAATAAGAAGATATTCTCAAATTAAAATTCTGTAACCCTAAACAAAAAAGGCATATTAAGTATGTTGTATATTTTTCAATCATGTCTGTTGTGAGGCAGTTACTCACTGAAGACAATAATGGACGGTGGCGCAATTTCATGGATTAGTTAAAGTTATTAAGAAGACATTGAAGACATTAACACCGTTGGATGCCTGCTTAGTGGTCTAAACGTTAAGCGTTCGCGCGCGAGACTGAAAGTTCTTTGTTTGAGAGCGGGATCGTGGGTGTGCGCTGCTAAGAAGTCCCACACTAGGACAAGACGGTCGTCCAGTGCTTCTGTGTTTTCCATGGTAGTCTGGCTTTAAGTGACTCGTGAATACAAATGTTAAGAACCAAACAATTGACGACTATTCACACTTGACACTTTGCTTTAGATTAAAAATAATAATTGAATATTTAACATTTGACTGATAACAATATTCATGTTAAGAAAATTCCAAATTATTTTTTTAAATTAGATGATTCATTAAAATTACAATGAATTATCAGTAGTATTCATTGGTAATTATAGAGTAATTATTGTAAACAAACTAATATATTTAATTATTTTGACTATTTGATTAAATAGTACAACACTGAATTGAACAAAATAGTTGGTTATGTAAATAACTATTAAGTCATGTTTGTATTATGGACTGACTTATGTTATACAATCAGTAAAAGTCATTATGAGACGCCTCAGGAATGAAACCTGACAGTTGAAGACAAAAAACCGCAGTGTGATCGTGCTAAGAAATTTGATACAGCTTTTCAGTTTTCTGTAGTTGTATTGTGACGTGTGCTACTTATATCGACATAAGTAGTATATAAATCTAGTCAGGAATAGAATATCTAGTAGCAGAAGGTTGAGAAGAGAAGGACAGAAACAGAAAGCAATTGGTATAGAAATGAGGGAATTATGAAGTCTGAGACGATTGATTGACATTTGCAAAAGGAAAAGTTCAGTTTGAGACAATTGATTGGTATTATTACTGTATGGTTCTCAGATTTTACCAAGATTTTCTATAATTTTGTGTTCCAATGCATTCATTTGTCCCCACTTGTGATCTCGTTCACTGCAGTATAACTTAGTCCGCAATGTAAACTATGAAAACGTAGCGATTTCTAAAACCCTTTATTTAAATAATTTAGTGCTATATCAATTCGATTAATAAATAAATGTTAATGAGAACACTGACTAACACACATTAAGATTCAAATAAATGGCCAATTAACAAGTATAAATAATAGGACATTGTGCCATTATCCAGTCATAGAGATCATTCAGCGTCATACATTAGTAATAACAACGAATATAATAGCACATATTGTTGGTGAAGAAAAAATCTAGACTAATCAAAGTGAAGTAACTTCTACAAGTAGAAATAACTAAAAACGTATGTGTTAAAGAACTTCTTGTAACATACCGATAACGTCTTCTTGAATCGACTTTTTTCACAACCGGTTGATGATGATTATCGTCATCATCATCTCCAAGTGTGATTGCTTTAATCGCCGTTCCTGTTCCCGTTGTGGTTGTAATTGTCGTAATAGATGTTGGAGATGTTGTTATTGATAACAATGAAGATGGTGATGAGGATGTTGATAGGGATAATGTCGACGATGATGATAATGAGAAATATTTTTGTTTTTCCTTAGATCTACCATTTTTTAAGGATAATGAATATGATCGAGATTTCTCAGATTTTTTTATCTCATTATTATTTGTCATCTTTGAAGTTTTGAATTTTAAATGGATCTCTGTTGTAGGTGATGAAGATGATGTCGATGAACTGTTTGAACAAGTAGTTGTCACCATCGCAGTAGTATGAGTTGTACTTGTAGTACCAGGATTAATACCAGTATTCGTGGAGATTACTTTCAATTTATCAATACTCCCTCCCATACTGTTAGTATTAGTATTAGCAGTACTAGTGGTAGTAATAGTAGTAACGCAACAGTTATTATGATTTTTACTATATGCAATATCTAACTTTTGATTTTTAAGCATTTGTTCAGTTGCCGTTGTCGTTGTTGTTGTTGTCGTTAATGGTGAATTCATTTGTTCCGGTTCAGTTGACCAAAATTTTAAACGTTGTGGTGTAGATGATGCTTGTAATGCAAAAGGATTATATGAATGATAATTTGATTGTTGTAAATTTATTGATGGTTGATGTGATTGAAAAAAATCAAAAGATGTTGAATTATTCATTTCTATAGGCCAATCTAATTTCATAGATTTTATAGATGATTTAGGACTATCAGAATTTTCTTGATTCATTGTTATCATTGTTGATGTTGGTGGTGTGATTGATGTTAGATTACTGGTTGTCAAAATATTAGATACTGTTACATCACCATGTACTAATTCCATATGTTCATCTTGTCTACGTGGAGATGATGCAGAGAAACCACAAACTGGACATATACACATTGTTACATCTGCATCATCATTTCCAGTATTTGTCGTGCTCACACCAGGAATACTAGTATTAGTATTACTATTATTAACCAAGGTATGTATTGCACTGTCTGCATGTTGAGAATTTTCCACATTCGTCAAAATACCTGATGTATCTAGAATTAAATCATAATCCATATGAAATAGTATTATTATTAGTAGTAGTATTAATATTATATCATCAAATAATTTTGAACTGTTAAGGTTAACGATAATAATAATCAATTAGGTAGATAAGACCATGAATTCATAGATATCTATCCATTTACATGTATATATGTAATATATTCATCAGCATTTAGTTATTAGCCTTGAAGCAAACTAAGAATACTCCTTCCTTTATACTTATATCTTGTTTGTTCAACATCAATAAATACTAATGAGAAACATACATTGACACGTAAGCACACATTTATTTGCTTGTTATTCCTGTGCTATTTTGCTTATACATGACATTTTCTGATTTATGTACCATATACTGATTGAATGATTCGTTCATTCATTCGTTCGTTCGTTCATTCATACGTCCGCTCACTCAATCATGTTCACACAAGCAAAAAAAAAGCATTCTCGAATAGACATGAATATAGATATGCACACAAATAGTCGTGTGTTTGTAATTGGATCTACACCAAACTCGACAAAAGAAATTGATAATGAATAAACAACACAAGACACTGATTTAAAAAAAAAAGAGTAAATAGTCCAATTCGATGAATTAGACAGAGTTAAATACTCTACACGAGCAGCAGAAATAATCAATGACTGACTGATAAATAACAAATCTAAACGAATATCCATCGTTTATACCCACACACACACACACACACACAGAGAAAATGTACGTCTGAATTCATTTGATAATAAAGAATTGGTGATTGTAAAAATTTTCTTAAACTAATGGAAAGAAAGAAATAGACATTGATAAAACGAATGAATTTACGTAGTTGTGTAATTGAATCGAAAGAACAATGTTGATATTTGTTCTTATATAAATGTACAAGTCTATTGTGTGTCTCTCTGTGTGTGTGTGCATGTGTGCGTGTAGTATAAGTGTATGTGCATGTATAATATTGATGGAAATAATCTTAACAACAACAAAATACAAGATTTCTTCAATTCATGCATAGTTTTCATAGAGACATAATTTTTAGAGTACTATTCAAAATGAAAAACAATAATACTAATGACGAATAGATAAGAGACAAACTTAAAGTACAAATTATTACATGGTTTCAACTTTGATAAAATTACATTCTAGGACGAAACAACCGTCCAGTGCTTTAATGGTTTGTATGATGATCTAGCTTCAATTGATTCATGATCTTAAGTATTGAAATTACTATAATATCTACAACAAACCCTTCTGATATATATGAGAACTTTCGTCTAAATTCGAGCGAATAGTTTCATAGTATTTGGGCGCCGAGTTGATGTAAGACATTAAATAGGAAGAATATATTTGTAAACTCTCAACGAATGAATTTGAAGTAAATCCAACGTTTCGCCTGGCAATATGGTCCAAGCTTCTTCAAGGAAATACATTCGTACTATTTAATGTCTTACATCAACTCGGCATCCAAATATTGTGAAACTATTTGCTCTAATTTAAACGAAAGTTCTTATATGGATAGAATAACAGTTTGAATTTTACTATTACACATAATATGATTTGAATAGTTAATAAGTAATTCCTAACTCAGTTACCTTCCTTACAAACCGTATTATTCAAAACAAAAACGGGTACATATTACTTATAAATAAGTTATATTAATATAAAATAATTAAATATATCGGAAGGGGGTTTTTGTGGAGATTTTAGTGATTTTATATAGTTGAAATCATGATTCAACTGAAGCTAGACCACCATTGAAAAGCTGGAAGCACTGGACGGCCGTCTCGTCCTACTGTGGGACTCCTCTCGCAAGGCGGGTCGTGAATGCGCACTGCTGAGGAGTTCCACAATAGGACGGAATGGCCGTCCAGTGCTTCCAGGTTGTCCATGGTGGCCTTGCTTCAATTGAATCATGATTTCAACTATATAAAACTAAATATATATTATTAATCAATTCTAATTACTGAAGTATCCCAAGATATCTACATACAAGTTAACCAATACAATAGTATTGGTAGTTACTTTCTGTTTCATTTCAATGGGAATAATAAACATCTGCCTTATTCATATAAATATTATTACAATCAAATGTAATTAGCTTTCAAAAACCAACCTATAAAATTCTACCTTAACTCCAATAGTTAATGTGAATCTTAACAACTGTACGAATGCAAAAATTTTTTAAAAATTCTCCTTTAACAACTCATTATTAATTAGATTAGTAATTTATAAAATAATCTCTCTTTTATTCAAAATTGAAGAAGTGAGGTAAGGTAAGACCAATTTTATAAACGAAATAAAAAGTATTCACCTTATAAACTTAAAAAAACAAACAAATTCCCCCTCCCCCCCCCTAAAAAAACAGTTCAGTTTAATTTTTTTGATCTGAACTATTCTATAGAAAATCAAAAAAACAAACAAGATACAACCTGATAAAATTTTTTCTTTCTTTCCATAGATATTTCTTTATTAAGATTAATATAAGGTCAAAAACAATTTAGACGGACTGATTGACTGACTGATTTGATTTTATTATTTTCTCCTATTATTAAAACAAGAATAGAATAGTATAATAGATTTGAACATGCCCGTAAAATGAAGGTCATTTATACAAGTGTGAAACATGAATAATGTAAATGGGTATTTACTTTTAATTTTTTTTTTCAATTTTTATGCCACTTTCTTTTTTGCATTTTTTTTCTTTTTTTTTGATGTTGTTTATATTTATAAAGTTGATCATTTTTTTATATTTTTTGTGTACTTTTAATGCAAGCGGAAAATTAATGTTTTTGAACAATTCGAATAATAAGCAAAGATAGATAGTGGTGGAATCCAGGACGCGCGTCCCATCCTATTTGTGATTCGTCAGCTGGATGTATCTGCATCTCAGAGTTGATATTCATTCTGGGATGTTAACCCAGTACCATTCGTTTCAAACGCTATCGCGTTATCCTCTCAGATACTGAGTCCTGATAGTCACTTGTTTGTGCAATGGGGTGAAGTTTAAATTCACATGATACTGTTCGTTTGAATCTTCCCATTGATGTTAAGGACTGTAACTGGTCAATCTCTAATTGGCATATGTGCATACTGTACGTATTGCCTCGATATAGGCTTAATTCACAAGCATTTTAAGGAATGATGGATAGTAACTAGCAGTGGAATCCAGGAAGCCCGTTTCATCCTATTTGTGATTCGTCAGCTGAATGTACCTTCATCTCAGAGTCGATGTCCATTCCGGGACTGGAACCCAGTACTATTCACTTCAAACACCATCTCCATACCAGGCGAATTTAAACTTAACTCCATTGCACAGGTAAGTGACTATCAAGAATCAGTTGATAACATGATGACGTTTGAAGCGAACAGTATTGGGTTCGAATCCTAAGTAACACAATTCCAAGTAAGTCCGAATAATAAGTACTAAAATGAATTAGAGCTCCTTCATTTTACTTTTCTATTTATCTCTAGAAAGGAATATTGATTTCAATTGCATGGAGGTTATTTATTAGCCGTATTGATTTTTTGGAAAAACTAAAACACTATCTTGAACTTAATGAAACAGTTTCAGTCTTATGATATATCTGGACAAGTAATAAGAGAAACAGTAGGTTTATCATATTAGTAGCATCATTTTTTTTTAATAATTTGTATGATGCCAAAATGAACTCATGTACTAGATTCTGTGTTCTATGGGACTATCTTATTTTCATTTTTTGTTTAAAAACGATGCATTTACATTTGAATACCATCTACTTTTTAATATATCTGACATATTTGGCATAATTTAAAGAAATTTTTATGGTAGACTAGTCATTTTTTTTTACCTCTTTGTCTTATCCACTGTTTATCAAATAAAATATGTTTGTGCAGGAAAACCGATCATATTATTATTAATATTATTATTATTATTAATGAACTCTGAATCTAATCTTATCAAAATAGAAAAATTCTCCTTCTGTACAATTCTTTCCAAGTTCCAGTCAAATGGAAAAATGAAATGGATGGGATAAAAAAGACGTGGGGTGGAGAAACAATAAAAGGAATGATAAACTGAACTCAGTAAGAAAATATAGATTTTTGAATATATATATGTCAGATCATAGGACGAGGATAGGGTATATACAATGGAAAGATAAAATAAGGATAAATATTATTTTCTCAGACACGTGACTAGTGATATTGCCTTGTTCTAAAAAGGATAATACAATAAAATAAGGAACTCCACTGTTAGCCATTATCCATCTTTGCTTAAAAAAACTAAGGAAAGGTTTTAAAATTAACACTATATACGATATAGCACAGAAAGAATGATTCATTGTTTTCACTGTCTGTTCCCTTCTATGTGTATTTATGTGTGCTAGTGTTCTTTTACCTATATGCTTAAAAGGTTCATGAAATATACATAAGTGATCTGAAATACAAAGTTTGCTTCCGTTTCTGTGAAATGGATAAATATATGTATATGTTGTGAAAGATTTGTCTGGTTCATTCATTATATATGTTTTGTTCTACTTTGTTCTGACCGAAAAAGCAGGAAAATGAGATTAGATTGAATTCTTTTCTCCGTCCATTATAATGTATTGTAAGCGTAAAACAGAAAAGGAATAATGAGTCAGACAATTGTATCTGATGTACTATTATTAATAAAGGCGCCTAAATTAAGTTTGTTTTTGTGTTTAAATAACATGAATGAAAGAAAGAATAGAAAAGGACGGAATAAGTAAACATTCATCGTAAGAGATAACAGAATTAACACATTAGAATCATCTAGTCAATGGGAGAAATCAAATAAGAGAAGAATAGATTGTTCTTGTTGTGTGTTCTTTTGTGCTGTTATTATAAATAACATGATTATTTCATTAAAGATCCATAACCATTTATTGGTCAAGATTTTATAGATAATGGAACTCTGTAGCTTACGACAAAATCAATCATGACTTCATTAGAATCAATGGAGCTCTCTTAACTGAAAGAAGTTTCTGTTGGTTGTATTTCTAACTGAACAGTATCTCTCACTACATAATTCATTTACCGAACTTTTTTCTGTCTGATAATACTCTGTTTATCACTGTCTTCTTTTTCTTAAATGTTATCTCGTTATTTTGTGTGAGGTTAAGTGTTATCAATATAATGCAAAATGGTAATTGACATTTCAATGAGGTAAATCATTTTAATACACAAGTTACACTTCAAAATGTCAGATAATTAATAAAAACGTCGTTCCTCTTTCATTTGAAAGGTGACTTTCCTAATAACAGCTATATCTAGGAAAGCTGTATTTAACAAGTTGACGAATATAATTTAAATACTCCGTAAACTATATAGTAACGAAGAAGTCGAGGAAATTGAATTACCTGTTGATCAAGATAGGGTAAGCCAGGTTAGGTATTAACATGTGGAGCTTGGCTTCGATGTAAACTAGCGGGTCACACTAGTTACGTTCAACTTGAGTATATCGACCATACCCATAAGTCACTTTTAATGGTGATTGTAATGATATGAAAAATAATTGGATTAAAAATAATCATATATAGACTGAAGTTAGACAGTGACAAGCATTTGAATCAAGCAAATGCATGTCTCATCTTATTTATTGACTTGTAAACTCATCAAGGTTATCTAAAGCGTTTTCAAATTTCATTGTATGTATTAGAGTCTGTTCATAACAGACAGTTGCAAATAGTTCCATTCTCTTGAAGTTACACTCAAATATACAACAGTTCATTGAATGAATAGAAAAAATGACTGAAATTGCTAGAACATTAAAAACATAACAATTCAACTTAATCTGACATAGCTCAACTGATTTTATTCTAACTATGAATATATTTCGAAATCATTTCAAATAAGAATCATTCAAAGAGGACTTACTTTCATTATAATGAGTTTTATTCACATATATACCTGGATGTATTAACCATCAATCGATCTATTGGCTTTGAATGAGGAAAACAAGGGTGAAGTAGTATTTTCAAAAGTCTGTACATGAAGAAGATAAAGTAGAAGAGAGAAAAAAAGTGGTGAAATAATTGATTTATGATCTTAGTTTGTATTTACAAATATGATTAAAAAGTGGCATTGATCTATGAAGTTTATAACTGAGCTAAGTTAATAAAAATGCAGGCTACATAGTTGAGATTCTATGGTGTTTGTATGAATTAATGATTCCTTTGTACTTGACGACCGCCAGATTTTGAATTATAAATGCAATACGTTCATTTGTGCACACCTAGTTCCTTATGACTTGGAATGAGTTATTTCGGCAATTCCTAGTTTGTACAATGATTCAAATACTTCTAATTATCACAGATTCACAGACTGGTCTGAATTTATATATCACTGAATATTTGTTTCATCCTAGTATGTGACTCGTCAACGATGTGCACTCATAAGTGAGACCTTTTCGTGAGGAATATTATAGTTAAATTATATGAATAAGAAATTAACATTAATTTAACTGAGAATATGATGACGAGTCCCAAATGGAATGAGACGGTCGTCCTGGATTTCACTGATAGCCACCATCCACTTCGGCTAATGAGTTGTTTAGTATTCTAAGCTGAATAATTTCACTCGTACATTTTTCATTGTCTTACTAAACATTATCAAAGCAAATAAATTATGATTTTAATAACACAAATGAATAACTTCGAAAGAAAGTCACTTAGTTCAAAGAATCCTTGAATTAACTCTATAGATGTTAAAGATAGTACGATACTGCTCATCTAACTAAATCACAATATGTAGAGAACAGAATAATATTTAATTCGTGAATAAATTCGCTATCTTTCACTACTATCACCTATTCCCCGTGGCGGATAATTGTTCCACAACCTGCATACTTGAACCCCATTAGTCACAGCTTCTGACTACATCGGTTGAACATTTTCAGGTTAGTAACTGGTGGTCCTGGAATTTGACTCTCTCTTTGATCATGAATGAACAATACTACAGTAGAGTATTGTCTACAAAGCTCTCACATACTTATAAATTGATATAAAGTAAATGTTTATTGCGTAACTTACTTGCATGGGATTATTTTCCAAACTGAAAGAAAAGAAAAACAAAGTAACCGTAATACTATTGGTAGCAACTATGTGAAAAAAACCTGTACATAGAAAAATTTGATAAGAGAAATATTATAGTACCACTTTGTTACAAGTAAACCAGTGAATTTAGTTAACTTATTAGAGTACTTTTTGAACTACTCGCTTCTCTTTTCATTTTCAAAGAGATATTAGCAAATAATATGGAACAATAAGGGTATTCTACTCAACTGATTAACTTAAAATGTCTATCAAGTCAGCCCACTGAGAAACCTGAAGTTCTTGGGTTCGATCCCTGGTGGGGTCATGAGTGAACACTACTGAGGAGTTCTACATCAGGATGAAGCAGATGTTCAGTTCCTGCTGGTTTTTAATAGGCGTATAACTGGATATAAACTATAAACTATAGAATACAATTCAAAAAGAAGATTAAACACAAAATAATTTTGAAACTCAAGATTTTGTACATGCGTAGTACATGTATCCTGTCACAGAGACCGAATATAAACCAGGAATTTTAAGTGTTATTGTGTTCAAACACAATTATAAACAGTAAGAAAATCAAATTCCATAACAACAGAACAAACTTATTGTGCTGTGGATCGCTTACTTCTTTCTGAAGTGGCAACAATGATAAATAACGAGTAGTTTCATAGTTTTATCAACTTTTTCAAAAATTATAATATCTCTTAAATTGTTCTCTTTCCCCTGTTTGCTTAAAAGTTTTCTCTATCATCTTCTAGTCAATATAAAAAGTCAAATGTATTCATAGTTTCACACGATGGAATTGATTTGGTCACATTTAATCAGAACTATTTGTCTATATTAAAGTAATACTAAGATGTACAATAGTAGTTGAAATCATGAGTCAACTGAAGCTAGACCATTATGGAAAACCTAGATCAGTGGTTCTAGAGGTTTAGCGCTCGCGCGCGAAACTGATAGGTTCTGGTTTCGAATCTCGCAAACTGGTATCGTGGATGCGCACTGCTGAGGAGTCCCACAATAGGACGAAACGGCCATCCAGTGCTTCCAGGTTTTCCATGGTGGTCTAGCTTCAATTGACTAATGATTTCAACTAGAAAATCTATAGAAGTT
The DNA here is from genome assembly GCF_000237925.1 of Schistosoma mansoni. Classification (NCBI taxonomy): domain Eukaryota; kingdom Metazoa; phylum Platyhelminthes; class Trematoda; order Strigeidida; family Schistosomatidae; genus Schistosoma; species Schistosoma mansoni. The sequence continues at coordinate 10,411,100 of NC_031500.1, read as the reverse complement.
TAAATTGTTAAATGTAATTCAGTTTTCATTATTTTAATTATATAAAATTTGTTTTATTTATTATGTTACTGTCATTCACAATTGCTTCATCTTAAATGACCTACTGATAAACTATTTGATTGATATGTATCTAATTGATACGTTTACTGTTTAAAAGGAACCAATATCTATATACCTACAATATATACAAGTTTCCACTTTTCGTCTTCACACACACACAAACATCATTTCAGTCATACATTTATATGATTAATGGACAAATTGTAAAAATTTACCAAAAATTTTTCAGTTATCAAATAAATAGCACTAACTTTCTGTCGATTATGCAATTTGGTTAATGTGTACACTATTGATATCCATTTAAAACTGTCAATTTTTTTCGTAAACAGTTTATAATTATATTTATCAACAAACTGTTTCTATCCATCTCCTCTCCCCCCCTTCCTCTCCCTCTCTCTAACTCTCTCACTCGTTCTCTCTATGTAGATATATTTATATAAACAAGTTTAGTATACTCAGTTAATTCATAATCTTTCTTTGTCCTCGAAAGGTGTATGTACATTTAATGTGTAATCAGAAATTTTAATTTATCATTAAAATGTACTGCATTGTATTGTACTATACTGAATTGTACTGTACTGTACTGTATATTCTGTAATTGTATACATGTATTACAGTTAATATACATGACGTTAATAAAAGGTATGATGAGAATATGAACATAAATTTATTTATATCATTTTAAAATAAAAAGACTTTCTCGTTGATAAGTGAACTAAGTTTAGTTTATATTAACCAATTTCAATGTTATATGCCATCATCATCAATTGTATATACATACATACAATACATATATATGTATATATATGTATATGCGTATGTTTAGGGGTAAATGAGTGATTGAAGGTATTCAAATGTCAATAATAGTAGTAGTAAAAATTTACTTATATACCCATGATTGTCCACAACAAGGTGACTATTAGTTAGATGACAATTTCAATTTTGTATATTTACAATTAAAAATTGTAATACCCTTCTTTTTTGTTTCTCAACATTAAGTGATGATGTAAACGAAGCCAATGGCGACAATGATGTTTAGAATGTTTTTGAAATAGTTTATTAGTCATTAAAACGTATATCACACAGTAGGAAGATGAAATATGATAATAACTGGCAGGGGAAAACTGTACAGAATTGTAACTAACTGATAAATAAGATCACTAAACTGATGGAAACTTCCAGTGAACCGATATGAGAAGATGAAGTAGTTTGTCACCATAGTCTCCAAATGCCATGGTACAGCCGAGAGTTGGGAGAGTCCGCTCTCCCTCTCTAAGTGCTCTCATATGGTCACGCGTATATAGCCTCTCCCAGGGAAGTCCTACTCATTACCTTCTCGTGGCGGGGATGTTTATCATGAAATTAAGAAGACGAAAAGCGAATGTCCGACTCTTCAACCTGTTCGCTGGACACGGAAAGTTCACCTAGGAGAGTTGGAAAACCCTCATTCCAGACCAATGGTGCACATGGGCTCCAGTATCCTGAGGGAACATATGGCGTATGAATCAATCGTTGGTCACCGGCTACCATGGGACTACATCTCCTCACGTTGCTACACTTCCTCGTGGATCAGATCTTTAGGTCGATAGCTCCGGGTGTGGCCCCCTGCCTCAGTTTGGGCACCTGGGAAGTATCATAGTCCCCACACAAATCGAATGAGATTTGTGTGGCGCATATATATCTGGTGCCCCTTTTGTACCAATATTTACGTGTTTAAATGCTATAATAAATTGTCACCACAAAAAAATATGTGATGTCTTTTATTGGTATTTCAAATACAATATAGAAATGTATTTTCTATTAAAAAAGTCGATATAAACCAGTCATTCAGTACATAACGTGAGTAAATATTAGGTATCCAACATAGGTTATGTCATAGATTGGCTAACATTAACTGGGAAATTATCTTTAGTTGATAATTCTCACCTTAGATTATCAAGTGTCAATATAAGGTTGTATTTTATAAATTAGCTGGAATTAAGTGGTTGGTATTTCTTACTTGGTAGATGAAATAACTTTGAACACAAACAATCACAACTACAGTGTTAACTTTTAGATAAGACAAAACACACTTGAATTACATTATTGATTTCGATAAAATCATTCAAATCAAAGGGTGTGTGTGTGTAGGTAAAATAATTTATTATTGTGCTTATATTATGTTTTCAATTTTAGAAGTATTCCATAACTGTTCTAATGAGAAACTACATATCCTTTATTCTAATTAAAGAGAACTGGAGTAATAAGTGTATTATAACTATGCCTCCATTATAAATCGATATACTAGTGATATTTTTCTCGGCATGTATCACAAAAGAGAACAAAATGTATGAGCTTATATGTTCATTAACTTACACACACACACATAATCATGCCTGCAAACATAATGAGAAAGAGACAGAAACTGCACGTAAAAGATTTTCAATCATAGTAACAATAATACTACTAATAATATCTCTATGGACTATGAACTGCACAAAATTTATAAAATTAAGCAAATTTTATTGTCTCCTTCCCCTTTATCTCTTTCTCGCACACACACACTCTCTCTCTCTCACACACACACACGAACAAATATATACATTAGTTTACATACATGAAATAACTGTAAAATCAACTATTTTTAAACATTTTACAAAGAAAACAACATAACAGTTTGATTCGATTTTATCAAACGTTTATTTTTTTTTTGGTTTCTATGACATAAGGATTGTAATGATAGAAATGCTACAGAAGAATTGGTTCATGCAAAATTTAATTCAACAATTATGTAACACCATGATAAAGGTTTATAAAATATGTACTTTTTGTATAAAAAAAAGTAATTAAAGGGGGGGTGATTTTTAAAAAATATATATACACTAATTGCATAGTTCAATGTTTGATTGGTGTTGTGTCAATTATTGCTGAGCAACAAACATTTGGGACTTAAACCAAATTTTTTTTTTCTGGAATAACGACTGATATATAGATATAGATAGATAGATATTTTACTAACGAAAAAATGTTTTGAAATTTATTACTGAAGGGCAAAGTAACATATTTTTCTGTATTAAACTGGATTAATTCTAAGATTGTTCGATACATTATAATTTCACGTAGATAGATTTTTGATATTAGTAGAAAAAGTTCACTTGGAAGGAGAGGAACAATGTAGTGGTAGTAGTAGTGTAGTGAATGAGAACATGAGTGGGGACAATCGAATATATTTGACACGAAAATTACAGACTATCTCACTAAAATCTGATAACAATACAGTAAACAGTTAATTTACAAACCATCAATCATTTATTTCCTTCTACAAATATCAGTTCATATTCTCTGATTTCATTGTTCATTCACTTTCATACCGATTGCGCTTCGTTACTGTTCTTTCCTTATCGATCCTCTGCCTAACCATCACCATATACTACTTATGTGGATATAAGTAACCCACACCACAGTTGTGGTAGTCGTAGTGTGAGTAGTGAACAACTAACTGAGTGAGAATAACTTAAATAACTTAATACGTTCAGTATTTCAACAAATTGTATATGTTTAATCTAGATATAAGATATCTAATATTATAATCTTTTTCACAATAATACCGCTCAAACGTGACTTGATAAATTCACTACTTTATTATGTCATTATGCTTTGGTGAACTAAGTTGTGTGCATAGATGTAAACTGCCTGATTGGATTGTACATGATAACTAATATCAATCTTTTAAGATATTGGGTGACATGAATAAGAATTGGTTGTAACTGTGAAGTATTCACTATGTTTTAATTACCTTAAATTTTCATTTTGAAAATTATTATTTCCTCTAATTAAACCATATTAACTATGCCTTATCACTGACATGATACTATTGTTATTTATATTACTAAGATGTGTCTAAAGAATCACACCTTACTGATCTGATATCTTGTGGTAACGTCGCTAATAACTCTGCCTGTAGATCTTCTAAAGTTACTGCCAGTCCCAAGCCCAGGTAAAGGAGGGTGGGGCATGGGGTCGATAACCCCATCCCGTAGAAAAAAAATCTTGCTAGAGGAACATTAACCAGAAATAAACGTCGCTAGTAAATGGTAATTTTCCTCTATTCAAAACTCCATAACATTGAAATTTTTCAGAAAATTTTACATTATTATAAATGTTGTGTCGAGGACTGTTTCATTGTGAAAAACAACGAACGGTCCTGTTGAACTAGAGCTTTTATGATATCTTACGTCTTAGTTCAAAGTTACAATCATAATATATTGAAATGAATACTATCCAATTAAGAACTGATCAATGTTTTGCTTTTTTACAATAAATATCAATGTGAATTGATTAACAAATGAATGAAATCATTCCATCAATTCACTCCTTTATACACATTGAAGATATCAATTAGCACATTATAAAATCTTGTTTAAATAAAATACACCCAAATGCACACATACCTGCATGTACATTGGAGTGCATATTATACCTAAAAAATCGTTAAAAGAGCTCTTTTTTTACAGAAAAATTCGTTCGTTTAAATCTAGATCAGTTTTTTTTTTATCTACCCTAATGATGTTTAAATTGAATATATGAAAAGAACAATTTAAAAAAAAATCACATAGCCAAATGAATAAATGATCGTAAAAGAAAAGGTGGAGAAAAATAAGAAAAAAAAAAGAAATCAAGATCATGTTTTCTTTAGGGGGTAAGGGGTACTTATGTGCAATGGAGAAAAAAAACAAGAACACGTGCGTAATCATGAAGATATACAAAAAAAAACAACAGAAAAGTGTGTTTTTATGTGAGTATGAGGGTGAAACAAAGTTTTTAGAGTAAGTTGTGTAAATGGTAGCTTATCATTTTTTTAAATGGATATACACCAACGCACATACTTGGATCTGAACTCGTTTCTGGAGACAAGATAAAAAAAACGCAAAACAACCAGAAAGTTATTTTATTGTTAATGTTTTAGAGTTGATTATTTATATGATAATGTAATACATGTGAAAAATTTTTCATATCATATATACATGAATCAGTGTGTGTGTTTGAGAGAGTGTGTGATAAATCTTCCTTAGTAATTGAATCAGTTTCTGTTGATGATAATCTGTTGATAAATTGCCTACTTTTAATAGTACAGTGAGTACATACTCTGATCGTCGAATGGTATTCAAAAGAGTTACAATGTGATTACTTTAAATGATTAACAGGAAATCGCCTAGCTCGACCTAGATTTCGTGCTAAGTATTTGTCATCAAGGTGTACCTCCAGTCTTGAGGGGATTAGAACATTCAATTTGAATGGCTCATTGATAACATCTCAACTCGTTAAAGTAGATGACAAGTCTTCGAATCCTACATGAAACACTAATTCATTCAAAATACCTCCTAGTAACGATTAAGGGTTTAGAAGTGAGTGATCATCACCAATTAGTATAAGCTATACAACAAAGTTGCTTAATAGACACAAGGATGAATGAATTTCATGCGAAAATGCAGTGGACCCCATATAATTACTCAATTCCAAAAGAGTATTAACACAAGTGAAGATTTGTCTTAAGATTAAGTATCAGAAGGGATTTTATGGAAATTTAGTATTTTCATAGTTGAAAGCGTGAGTCAATTGAAGCTAGACCACCATGGAAAACCTGGAAGCATTGGACGGCCGTTTCGTTCTATTATGGGACTCCTCAGCAGTGCGCACTGCTTTACGGATATCTTTGACTTGCCTGTTTTATATAACTTACAGAGATAAAAATCGGGCATGATCTTAAATTATACACACTATATAACTGTTTACTGAACAGGTGTATTATTATTAGTAGTAAAGAATGAGGTCATAACAAAGCACAATTAAGAAATATTGAAATAGTAACTGTTTCGTTTCTCTTTCTCTCTCTCCCTTTCCCTCACTCTAATCACAAGATCATAAATGTGTACGTTTATATCTAAAATGTAAGTCAAATGTGATAAGTTTCACTGTTGAAGCTTACAATACTTACAATACGTGTATACTGACGTTAAACAATAATGAAATGTGTCATTTTCCTGTTATACTAGTTTTCATCTTTTGTCTGTAAATAAGTTCAATAATGTATTACACAGGGGAAGTAAAATCTTATAATCAACCAATCAAATTCTAATGTTTAACGAATAAACATGACTTATAGACTATTGGATACCTTGCTCAGTGATTTAAAGAATGGGATATCTCAATATTCTTGGTCTAATTTTCGGTAAGGTTAGGAATGCACACTGTTGAAAAGTTACACACCTTTTAAACTGAAGTAATTAGATGATTCATTACGATTAAAAAAAATAACACTTATGTGAACTTAATAGCTCACTGGATAACACGTCTGATATTCGAAGTAAAACTTAATCATAATGTTTATGTAAAAATCAACACTGGGATGCAAGTACACCCGATAATGAGTTCTGAATAGGATGAAACACTCCTGCTGAATTTCCACCAATAATGGCATTACAAATATGCTAAAAATTTTAACATCACAGCATGTATCTCGTCAATTCACGTAAGATGCACATATGACAACAAAGACTGATCACAAAATTTCATCCTGAATATCAAAAAATGGGATGATTCAAATCGTCACTTTTTATTATTCATGATATAATTTATAAGCAAAGATGAATAATGGCTAGCAGTGGAATTTAGAACGCACGTTTCCTCCTACTTGGGACTTGTCAGCTAGATTTACCGTCGTCGATGTTTACTCCGGAAGTCGGTAGCTAAGTGGATAATGCGATGGCGTTTGAAGCGAACGGTACTGGGTTCGAGTCCCGAAGTGAACATCAACTCCGGGATACAGGTACATCTAGTTGACTTGTTTGAAATAGGACTAAAAGCGCGTCCTGGATTCTACTGCTACTTATAATGCTTATGATCTAAGTTAATATCAATGCGTTCTGCACAGGATACACATATGCCAATAAGAGACTGATCAATTGCAGTCATAAACATCAAATAAAAGTATTGATATTTCACTAAACATCATTAGTTCACCTTACCTTAAGTGTGAAATAATCATTTAATGTCAAGTGGATATTTATCTCTCGAATGTTTATAGTTGATTAATACCATCAATCATTTCTTCCTATTAGATTATCAAATATTCGTTTATATCATTGTTCAAGTATTCAAATATACATTCAAAATCATTGATTAATAGTTTAATGTCACAATCACCTCTATAGTATGTTATTAATGTGATTAGTATTCTGTGAAATAATTATGTGACCCAGTAAATCTTTCTATACCCTACATTAATAAAGAAACACAGCTAAGATAATTATTGTGCTCAGTCAGTCAGCTACAACGTAGGACCAGGAACATATATGCATCGGTTCAAGTTGCCATACCTCGTTAGCACAACAAGATGAACACTCAATCAATAGAAGTAATTAATTTAGGTGTTAATTTATAAAAAAAAATTATAAAGCCCCCAAATGCCCTGGTACGGCCGAGAGTGGGGAGAGTCTGCTCTCTCTCTCGAAATGCTCTCATATGGCCACGCGAATATATAGCCTCTGCCAGGGAAGTCCTACTCACTGCCTTCTCATACAAGGGGTGTTGTTTACAAAAGTGAGAGGACGAAAAGCGAATGTCCGGCGCTTTAACCGGGTTGGTGGATGTGGAGGATCCCTGATTCCAAACCAATGGTTCACATTGGCTCCAGGATCCTGAAGGAACAAATGGCGTATGAACTAACTGTTGCTCACCGACCACCGTGGGACTGCATCTCCTCACGATGCTCCACTTCCTCGTGGATCAGATCTTTGGGTCAAAGGCTCGGGGTATGGCCCCCTAGGGTAACTACCTGATTCGGTTTGGGCACCTGGGCAGTATCCCAGCCCTTACACAAATCAAATGAGATTTGTGTGGCGCATATGTATCTGGTGCCACTTTGTACCAATATTTATGTGTTTAAATAAATAAATAAGACTACTGATTGGTTTATTTACTTCAAGTCACTCTTTGAATACCAATGAAAGACTGATAAAATGGTAGAAACTAATGTAGTTTATCATTAATGGATATTATTCTGTGAAATAGTTTACATAGGATTTGTAACTTGATTAGTTTGAATTTCTTCGGTGCTTCAAATGGTCTTCAGTTGAAAGGTTAGTGTGCGATGAACGTTATCTTTGAGTTATCAAATAACTAACGAACGGATCTATTTATTACGAAGAAATTGAACTAAGTACTTGTTCATCTATCGTTATAAGTAATCGGTTTAACTTTTCAATGAGTTGATTTTCACCAAGAGGTTTACTTCAAATTTAAAATATTTAGATATATTCCTATTCGGTGGGGATGCTTACCCAATGTTGAGTCTTTCGATCGTTTTGTACAACAATTCTAGAGTTTTTGGATTGTGTTTCTCTTTCTCTGAAAGTATGTCCCATCACCCCTAGCACATTGGTTTGCAACAAAATC
>NC_031500.1:10373328-10402407 GCF_000237925.1 Schistosoma mansoni | reverse complement strand
AGAAGTAGAAGGAAGAATGCTGAGCCTTATAAATGCCAATTTGTTGGCAGACGGACAAGTGACGTTTGCTGGAAAAGGCAAATGAGCTTTCTGAATCCATGTCATGATTTGGTTGCAAACCGATGTACTAGGGGTAATGGGACGTAATTTTAGAGAGAGAAAAACAAAATTCAAACACTCTAGCATTGTCGCACAAGACGATCGAAAGACTCAATATTTAGTAAGCATCCCCAACAAATAGGAATATATCTAAGTATTTTAAATCTGAAAGTAGACCATTTGGCAATGATTCCTTGTAACGATAGATAGACAAGTACTAAGTTCAATTTCTACGTAATAAATGGATTCGTTCATAAGTTATTTGTTAATTCAAAAGTAACGTTTATCACACACTAACCCTTCAACTATAGAATAGTTGAAAAACCGAAGAAATTCAGACTAATCAAGTTACAAATCCTATGTAAACTATTTCACAGAAAAATATCCATTAATGATAAACTACATTCGTTTATACTATTTTATCAGTCTTTCATATGTATTCATTAAAGATAACAAAGAGTGACTTGAAACAAATAAACCATTCAGTACAGTCTTATTCATTTATTTAAACATTTAATTAAACACAAATATTGGTACTAGGAGGCACCAGATATATATGCGCCACACAAATCTCATTCGATTTGTAGAAGGGCTGTGATACTGCCCAGGTGCCCAAACTGAAGCAGGTGGTTACCTTAGCGGGGCCACATCCTGAGTCATTGACCTAAAGGTCTGATCCACGAGGAAGTGTAGCATCGTGAGGAGATGTAGTCCCATGGTAGCCGGTGATCAACTATTGATTCATACGCCATATGTTCCCTCAGGATACTGGAGCCCATGTGCACCATTGGTTTGGAATCAGGGTTTTCCAACTCTCCTAGGTGAACTTTCTGTGTCCAGAGAACCGGTTAAAGAGTCGGACATTCGCTTTTCGTCCTCTCAATTTCGTTAACAACACCCCTGGTGTGAGAAGGCAGTGAGTAGGACTTCCCTTGCAGTACAGTCTAGATTTCGATGATAGTATCATAACCGTGATCATACCCTTGTATATACTACTTACAAATAACATTATTCCCTCGAACTTTTTATTAAATCACTGATTCTATTGATAGTAACATATTCCATATATATTTTTAGTAATGAATAGAGGAAGAGAAGAAAAAAAGGAAGTAAATTCTATACATAAATTTGTACTTTATACACAAGTGTGAACAAGAGAAATTATAATTTCTTCATGTATCACAATTCCCAGTATCATCTATTCAATCGTTGAACTAATAACTAATATATAGACTCATTAAAACAAACAAAATCCAGTATGTCAAAGAAATTTTCATACAAATCATAAAGGAAACTTGTTATAACATGCTGATATGTGTATTTGTATGAGTAATGTTGAAAAAGAAATGGGTAAATATTTAATTACCAGTGTTCTTTTTTCTCCTTAGAGAACGATCATGATCAATTATAGAGGATATAATCGAATTTACATTAGAAGGGGTTTTGTGGCTATTATGGTTAGATACCGGTCAGCTCAGTGGTCTAGAGGTTAAGCGATCATGCGCGAAACTGATCGGTTCTGGGTTTGAATCTCGTGAAGCGGGATCATGGATGCACACTGCCGAGAAGTCCCACATTAGGACGAAGAGGCTGTTCAGTGCTTCCAAGTTTTCCATAGTGGTCTAGCTTCAATTGATTCGTGATCTATTTATTGAATTCGGTTGAAATTTCAATCATTTTTTCTTTCCAGATTTATTGAAGCTACTGAACTTATTCATAATACTTCACTATGAATATGGTCAGTATAGTTTAACTCGATATATAAATGAAATTTTCGCTCAGACTTATATTCAACTAAACAGTAATCATTTATTAAATGAATAGGAAATTTATCGAAAGTGAAGGATATAACAGTGTCAGTGGGGAACATTAAAAACGTTGGGAATATCATTGAACATAAGTGTTAAGAAAATTAATTCTTTCTAGTTATCTACAGATATAATAAATAAGACGGTAATTGTGCTTTGCATTCATCTATTAGGTCTTACATTTTTACTTTTGTTTCATTGTACTTCAACAGTACGAATATGTTATCAAAGGTGAGACTATTTGTCACTGATATTAAGTCTAAGTCCAGGTGCCAATAGTTTTCTATGGTGGGAAGGGGTTACAATCTAAATGGTTGTTGGACATAAGTTAAACGAGTCCATCTTCATCAGTCAATTTCTTGCTATCTCCTTGTAATGCACTACTTATAAATTAAGAAAAAAATACTTCTGGATCGTTTGATTATATGAGCCATCCTACGCTCCCAGGAATTTGGAGTTGGTAATCAAATTAATATAGATGTTATGATTAGACTGACATTTCCAATGTGGTATATTAACTATCTTAGACAGTTAATAAATCTAACAATGATGTTTATATATTTACAGTTACTTATAATTATAGGGTTCAATTCATTAATAAGGTATTCTGATTGATTCCACTTGAAATGTGATTTTAAACTATAGAACCTTATGGAAGAGGGTTTTGTGGAGATTTTAGTAATTTTATTTAATTGAGTCCTAGGTTCGAATCTCACGAGGCGGGATCGTGAATGCACATTGCTGAGAAGTCCCACAACAGAACGAAACGGTCGTCCAGTGCTTCCAGGTTTACTATGGTGGTCTAGCTTCAATTGACTCATGATCTCAACTATATAAAATTATAGAACCCTATTTGAAATCAAATTAACTTAACATACAAAATTTGATAATGAAATTCCATTGTACTTTGTAAATGAACCACGATCATTCAGATTAATACTACCAATTATATTAAGTAGTGATTTTATCACAGTTTAGAGTCATTTACATAAAACTGTACTGTACGAGAAATATGATAAAAACGTTCTACGGTTAATCAGTTGTAAGAAAACATGGAATCTGACATTTGTGTGGCGGCTCTTAGTTTCATCACAATGGCAAGATGAAATTACAGTGATAGAAGTTGTAACAGGTATAGTATCAAACAAAATAATAAGTTGACAAAACGAATTCATGGAATTTTGAAAGTTGGGATCTAAGGAAAGACAAGGGGTAATTGCATCTGAGCTATGGTAATCGATTGTCACCGATCTCAATCAACATCTCCAGCAATTGATTACGGTAATTATTCTAATCCATATCGTCAAGTTTACACCTACATACACAATTCAGTGTAACAGGTAATAACTTAATCAACAGGTATTATACTCTGATCCGACCACTTTCAACTTTTGTCCAACTTATTCCTATACAAATAAACATCGAGTGTTGAGGTTGAAGGTTTTTCGACTTACACAGTGCAAATAAAAGTTTTTTAAACTTTATCACAGCTGGGAAACATGGTGAATAACAAGTTAGAATTTGTGACAATCGTTTCTGGATTTAAGTCTTATTGTGACCAACTATATACTAGAATACAGTTATATTCAGCTAACAAGTCCTAAATAAGATGAAATTGGCTTTCTGTTTTTACCTAGTATGTTCAGTCTACATGAATGATTTATCAGCTGTTTTTTTTTCATTATAAACTGTTATCAACTAGTATAGTATAACATCCCGAAAAGCCCCCGACTTATTGTTCTTAGATAGTGCAACATTCTTCAACTAAGTACAATCACAATATCAGCCACTCAAGTTCTCTTATTTATAGCTTCAACTAATATTATTCAGTGACTTATTATTCAGTAACTTTTGAAAGAAAAACAATATATATGATATATAGAATTCATTAACTCACTTCATATTTGTTCCATGATGGTGTATTGAAGTTGTTGTATAATCATGTCCACATGCTATTGTCTCCATAATACAATCACGTTTATTATCAGTCATTAAAATACAAAGGCAATAAATGTATTTATTATAATGATGTAAAATAAGTCAACTACTTATAATGAAGATGATTATTTGTAATAATGATTGTAATGATAATGTTTGTTCTGTTGAGATCCACACACACAATTAATGCATTAAAAGAAGAAGAAGAGACTTTGATGAATGTTAATTCAATTGTGGAATAAGTGGAACCAGAACTCCTTTTATCACAGATATAAATATATATATATCAATGAACAACTGGATACAATGTCTGGTTGGTTAGCTTTTAATAAATAAATTTCAAAAAAAAATTTCTATCTAAAGCAGTTTTATTAATGGATAAATGTACAAACAAACAAATACATACATACATGCACACATATACACATATACACACAATATGATCGTAAGAAATAATGAAATGATTATTACTATTTGTTGCCTAAACACATGTATGTTACTTCTGTGCGTTAGTTGTTATCTCTTGTTTGTGTATCCATATATATTTGAATTTGGATTTTCTTATGGGGGGCGGTTAATAGGATTGAATATAAATTTTTAAAATCTCTCAAGTTGGATTGGTTTTTCTAATTTTAAGATAATTATAAAATAATTTGGATATTTATGCTTAGAAATGTGCCAACAACAACTTTATAGATGAAATAAATTGTACAGGCAATGTGTATTATTCATTTATGATCGTCTGTTTGTTACTTAGATAAGGAGGAGTTTGAATGATATGTGTGTGTGTTATTCTATTTTCCTATTCATCTGTGCTTCTGTGTATTGCATGTATGTGTGTTTGTATATATTGTTGTACAATAGGATGTAGACATTTTCAAATCAAGGAAATGTACATAATTGAATCAATTTCATTTCACAAACAGAATATACCATACATTAAGATCATATCATCACATACAAACACACCTACACACACACACTTTACATTTCATTTCAATTTATTATCATTAATACTAGTTACCAAATCAAATAAGCTTTTATATCTATCTCTACTTACTAAGGGGTTTTTATTGTCATTATTAAAAGTTGTTATAAGATTAAATACAGAGGGAAAGAGGAAATTTGATTTCATACTTTTTAAACCAATCACAAATGAAATGTATTAAAAAAAGAAAGGGAGAAAGTGAGAAAACTTTACATCTTTAATGAAATGAAGATCTTATGTTATTTCATCAGTGTGATACAATGATAGAAAGAATATGGTTAATTTCACAGTAGTAGTAGTATGGAAGAAAATCGATAAAATTATGATAATTTTTATAGTTGAGATCATGGGTCAATTGAAGCTAGACCACCATGGAAAACTTGGAAGTACTGGATGGCCGTTTCGTCCTATTGTTGGACTCCTCAGCACTGCGCATACACGATCCCGCCTCGTAAGATTCGAGCCCAGGACCTATCATTCTCGCGCGCGAGCACTTAACCTCTAGAACCACTGAGCCAGGTTTCCTACTGTGGTCTAGATTTAATTGACTCATGATTTAAACTGTAAAATTATTAAAATCTCCGAAAAATACATTTTTGATTCTACACGAAACTCCCTTCTGAAAATTATGATATTTTGCATTCAGTATGTAGAAATTATCAACTATGATTCTACAATGAAGTTTAACCCTGTTAAATGGTGGTGATGATGATGTGAAGTAATCACAAAAAAAACTGTGAACTTGTCAAATTGATTCCTAAAAGTATTTTCGTTAAGTAAAAATTTCTTAACCATGAACGTATCGATATAATAGGCAAATTCGTAAGTACATAGACGAAGTATGTTAGGTAAAGATGAATGGTGACTAGTAGTGGATTTCACGACGCGCGTCCAGTTCCATTTATGAACTTGTTAGATGGATGTACCAGCACTCCTGAGTTGATGTTCACTCCAGTAATCATACCCAGTACCGTCCGCTCCAAATGCTATTGCGTTATACAATTAGCACTAGCTCATGCCATAGGGTGAAGATTAATTATTTTTGTAATACCTGTTTAAATCTTCCTAGGACTGCAACTGAACAATCTCTTTTTAGAATATGTGCATCCTGTGTGAATCGCCTCGATAGTGCCAGTAACTCACAAGCATTATAAATAGAGATGGACGGTAGCTATCAGTGGAATCTAGGACGTATGTTTTGTTCAGTTTATGAATTACTGACAATATCGAGTCAATTCATACAGGATTCACACATCCCCAATAAGAGATTGATCAATCGCAGTCCTAAACATCAACGGCAAGATTCAACACAACGAATTCAAAAATAAATTGAAATAGACGAAACATGGTGTTACAAAAACGATGATAATCTTCAGAAAAATGGGTGGAACTGACAAATCTGAATAACATCGATGAATATTTCATGAAGTAACTCATTTACACACCTGTTTTACATATGGCTGAAAATGAACTTTTGCTTTCAAAGTAATACAATAGTTAGTCTTGTATTACTCTAGTGCTTTTATTCGCCAACATTCGATTGCGTAATTCTGTAGTCCCAATTACTAATGTCTTTTCTTTATTCCTGTTTTTTTGTTGAACTCTGCCAATTTTATTTATTGACGCTTATCTACCTCTTTTACAAGTTGATGTTTTGTAATTTTTTCATTTTGTTCGTTACTTGAGAGACTTTATAATGTGATTTTATAGGTTAAATCATGAATTAATCTTAGATAGAAAATAACTGAATCATTGGAGGCATTGGATAGTTATTTAGTCCTAACATGGAATCCCTCAACGGTGCTTATTTATGGCTTCGCAGTCAAGAATCAAGCCCAGGACCTTTTGGTATCTCACTAACTAGAATAAATAATCATACTTGGAATATCAGCATATATTGGTAAAAACAAAATTTAAAAAATAGGACAATAGTTCAATTTTTACAACAAGTTTCAGTCTTTTCCTTTTCTTAAATTAAAACTAACCGTTTGATATTGAGCCTAGGACAAGGTTGGATGGAGTGTGCTAGTGGGCGGCCTAGGTTCTTTCACGAAGGGTAACAGGCGTATGTGAGCAATTTGATATTTTCATTGATGAAAGCATGAGTCAATTGAAGTTAGAACATCATGGAAAACCTGGAAGCATCGGACGGCCGTTTCGTCCTATTGTGGGACTTCTCAGCAGTGCGCATCCACGACCTCACCCCGCGATATTCGAACCCAGGACCTATCAGTCTTGCACACGACCTCTTAACCACTAGTCCATTGAGCCGGTTGGCATCCAACGATGTTAATATCTAACTTCAACCAATCCACGAAATTGAGCAACCATTAACCAATGTCTTCAGTGAGTTGATATCTCACAACAAACCTGGTTGAACTCCGCTGGTCACTGCTTTCCACTAGAACTCCAAGAAGTACCTCTTGAAGTCAGTCACTAGTGAGCATATGATTATTATTATTATCAGAAGGGGTTTTGTGGAGATTTCAGTAAAACTAACTCTTGTTCCGTACATACGAAGAATTCAAACATTTCAAAATAGTCAAAAAAAGAAGAAACTATAATATATACATCGCAACCCCGATCTTTTCATAACGGAGGTGTAGTAGTAGTAGTAGTAGTCGTAGTAGTAGTCGTAGTAGTAGTAGTAGTAGTAGTAGTAGTAGTAGTAGTAGTAGTAGTAGTATACCTTAACATCTTATCATACTCAATATATTCAAATATTACTATAATTTTCTCTATCAAACATTTAACTAATTTGTATCAGTTTTTGCAAATTCTAGATTGCTAATTATTGTAAACAAATATATATATATATTTTTTTTAACAGAATTTCTTCATGTATATAAATATGTGTATATTTCAATCTCTATGTCGAATGTATTTGTTTTCTTGTTCATATGTGTGTACGTGTGTGTGTATGTATGTGTATGTTTATACATGTGAACGTATAGACATCCGCTGATGAACCGGATATAAGTCTTTTATCATTGTACAATTTAAAACAAAATTAAATTGTATACAAATAGTTTATAGTAATAATCATTATAGTCATCATAGTACTGATAGTAGTAATATTAGTACTAATGGTAATAGCAAAACTATGTTTATATATACTTATTATATATATATATGTGTATGTAAGATTCTTGAATGTTATAATGTAGGCAGGTGCTTTATATACAATGATTATTATTATTATTATTATCATTATTATTCATACTACCGAGATGAAATATTTCATTTACTGTCGATCTTGTAAACAAGCTTGGTTTAGGTGTATAGTGAAAATAGAAAAACAGGTAAAGTTTTAGTGATAGTGTAAGCACAATTACACACATACATACACACAGAGAGAGAGAGAGAGTGAGAGAGAGAGTCAATCATTTAAGCACACAAATTATAATAAACATTAATCAGTGACAACTATAAAGTCCCGGAAGAGGTGGTGATAAAAAGAAGACAACACTAATTACAACATTGAACAATCATTATAATAATGACTATCAAAAACACTAGTCTATGTTAAAGTTATCATCAACATGAATATCATCAGCATAACAACAACGGTGCCAACAAGAAGGAAGAGGAACAAAGAGTATATTGGTTTCATGAACTAATTAAGATAGAAACTAGTTGTATATAAACATATAGTTCATTTGATTTTGTTTATTCAATTCCTATCAACACAAAACATTCAATTTCATGTATACATTCATCTATAACAATGTTTATATTATGATGTGAATGTGAATTTTCAAATATATATGGACTGTTTTTAATTGAAAAAAAATAATTCGAAGCAAAATTTAAATTATTGTTTATTACTTTCGTCATGGTGATTGTTATTATTATTATGGTGTATACAACTTCCAATTTACTTAAGTACCTATATATTTATATATTACTTCACTGGTGCTCGAACCCGGGGCCATGTTTTGGACGTCCAAACTTTATACCACGAAGTTGATAATTGATAATTGCTGAGAAATTTCATGGTATGACAAAATAGTTGTCTAGTCCATTTTGGTTTTCAGTGGATAGTTTAACTAAATTCGATTTATGATGTAAATTATGAAATTCCATCACCTCTTTAGGACCTCTATGCAGAAAAAATAACAATAATAATGTTTTTAAGAGTTTAATTCATTAGTTGATTTAAGCTAGACCACTATTGAAAACCTGGAAGTACTAGACGACCGTTTCGTCCTAGGATGGGACTCCTCAGCAGCACGCATACACGATCTTGTCGGCCCAGTGGTCTAGAGGTTAAGCGTTCACCGATGAGGCCCAAGGTCCTGAGTTCGAGTCCTTTTGTTGTGAGATCTTTCATGTGCACTACTGAAGAGTTTCATACTAGGACGAAACGGCCGTCCAGTACTTCCATGTTTTCAATGGTGGCCTAGCTTATATCGACCCATGAGTTCAACTATTTAAATCATTATAATCCCCAAAACCCTCATTTTAATAAAATATTTAGGTATCATGAAAATTTTCCGATTTAATAAATATTAATTTGAGTAATTAAACCTTTCAGTTAGCAGTTATGAAATTGCTTTTTAGCAAGTTGATTATTGTTGATTGAACTTTATCAATCAACTTTCAATATGACTTCCAGTCGAAGTGATGTAACACATTGTATACATTATGAGATATTAGATTATTAGAGATTGTACTTTGTATGTTTGGAAGGGGGCGACAGTGAGGAATAATGTGTAAAGAAATCTGAAAAAAAACAGAAGAACTATGAGATATCGACTTATTGTATACACATATAGTACATTTGGTTATGATAATGAACAGCCTCTACATCAATAGACCTCAACCTACACAAAGGAAAAATCAAGATTCTAAAATACAACATGCAGAACACCAACCTCATCACACTTGATGGCGAAACTCTGGAAGATGTAGAAACATTCACGTGTCTGGGAAGCATCATTGATGAACAAGGAAGATCTGATGCAAATGTAAAAGCAAGGATTATAGAAGCAAGTACCGCATTCCTACAACTGAAGAACATATAGAAATCAAAACAACTATCAACTAACTTCAAAGTGAGAATCTTCAGTACGAGTGTCAAGACAGTCCTACTGTACGGAGATGAAGCGTGGTGAACTACTACAACCATCGTCAAGAAGGTACAAGTGTTTATTAACAGTTGTCTACGCAAAATACTCAATCTTCACCGGCGGGATACTATAAGCAACAGAGTTTTATGGGAGAGGACAAACCAGCTTCGAGCTGAAGAAGAAATTTGGGAGAGACGTTGGAAGTGGATAGAACATATATTAAAGAAATCACCAAACTGCATCACGACGAAGGTTCTATCTTGGAATCCTAAGGGAAGCGGAAAAAACAAAGACCAAAAAACACATTACGCCGGGAAATAGAAGCAGATATGAAAAGGATGAATGACAACTGGAAATAACTGGAAAGTATTGCCCAGGACAGGGTTGGATGGAGAATACTGGTGGGCGGCCTATGCTCCTCCATGAGGGGTAACAGGCGTAAGTAAGTAATTTATACAACTCGATTATAGTTATGATAATGAAAATGACTGTGATAACAGTTAGCAGTAACATAGGTGTAGAATGAAACGAATAAGACATGCAATTCATCCTTTTTTGAATCTATCTGCTACATATAACTTTTAATCATTGTTCATACTCACACTGAAATTTAAACAGAACGTCTATCACTTTAATATTACCTCAACAATTAAAGAGTGCCAAATACGATGAAAAATACATTTTTTAGACTCCATCGCTAGCTCAATCCACTTCTACATGAAACTTATAATTCAATGACAATATCAAGAGAGTTCTTACAAGATGACCATATCGCAGTAGAGAGTGATCAACAGGCAAACCTTAACAACGATGAAGGAGATAAAAAAAAAAGAACCTATCACGAATAACTTCATTCAGTCATTCGGATAAAATACCGTAAAATTGTATTACTATGTACTGGATAAGATGCTATTGCGTAATATTGAAGAAGGTATTTTTGAATTAGAATCTCTATCGATACATTTTAACTTTTACAAAGAACAATATCTTATTTCTGTGGAAAAATATCAATTTCGTCGGTTTTAGATGGAGTATATACTATAAATTAGTTCAATATAAACAATTGATAGATGCTTTAACAACATCATTCCTTCAAAAAATGAAGTTATTCTTGAAGTCCAATAATTGATTCGTGTATCGAATCAAATATTACAGACGGTCGATTATTGTGTACCTTTGGATTTCCGAAAATAATTGATTGACAGCTGGATGAAATGGGTCTTATACTGATCACGTTACTTTTATCTTAAGACTTAGGTACACATATTGAAATAGAATGATAATCTAGTTTTGTTACCCGTGAAAAGTACCATTCATTTTCCAACTGTAACCGTATCGTTTCGCACTAAAACTTGAATGATTCCAACCTTTTTAAAGATAAAAACCGCTCCAAACATCTCCTTTCTTCATCTAAGTCCAGATCTTTTTATTTATGAATTTAAATTTATTTGAACACATAAATATTGGTACAAAGGGGCACCAGATACATATGCACTACACAATAACAATGGGAATGTGAAGAGATAGAAAATGTAAAATGTGTATAAGAAATTAGTGTATGATAGTGAAATAAAGTTACAACAGGATCACCACTGACTTCCATTCTGAGCTATATCTGATAACTTCTCTAGCCACTGTATTGTATCATCTCTAGAACCTCTACCAGGGAGTTGTGAATGACTAACTAAAGCCAATCCTGTGCAGCTCTCTTTCATATCACAACACTATGTCAGCGTCGGCAAACAATGCACTACGTAAAATTCTCTAGGACGACATTCATGGAATTAAAATCCAAAGTATCATATTTTTTGCAATATCTTGATTAATTCATGAAATATCATGTAATTACTGTCCTAATTATCATCACTAATAATGACTAGCTCAAACTGGATAAGCAAAGATGGATAGTAGCTAGCAGTGGAATCCACGAAACGCGTTTCGCCCTGTTTGGGACTCGTCAGCTGGATGTACCTGCATCTCAGAGTTGATATTCACTCTGAAACTCGAACCCACTCAGCTACTGAGTCCTGATAGTCACTTGCTTGTGCAATGGGGTGAAGTTTTAAATTCACTTAGTATTGTTTGTTTGAATCTTCCCATTGATGTTTAGGACTGCAACTGGTCAGTCTCTTATTCATATATGGATAAGATTAAATTTTCATGTCATATCCATTTTTTTCTCTTTTACTTTTCTTTGCCAATTTTTTTCAAAAAAAAACATAACTTCTTTCATTTTTTCTGTTTTTATCAATCAATAATGCATAGGACGGAACTTATCCATGTGCTTTTTGGTTTGTTTGTTTGTTTATTTGGAAGAAAATAAATAAATAATTTATTCTATTTACTTTTTCACGTGTTATCTTATAACATATGAAGTCATTATTCGTTAGATTATCATTTATACCCTATACTAGTTAAATTTACCTCCATTGACAGACATAGATATAATGATTAACATATACACGTGAAATTGCATAATTCAATTCATGGTTAAGATAAAACTATCCATGTGTTTAATTCATACTTCTTTATACTACTTGTATTTTACTCCCCCCTTCCTTCTTTCCTTCCTTCCCTCCCTCCCTCTTTTTTTCTATATTTCTTTCTCCCTCTCTCTTCATTATTGTTTAATTAATTATGTCATAGAAAAAGATCAAGAATACTGAATAACTAAAGTTATCATTCAATTAAAGAAAAGAAAACTTTACGATTTTACTGAATAAAAAAGACAAAAAATAAAGAAAAAAAAATTCATTGATAAATGATAAGAACAATCAATGATGACATTTTCAAGACATTCATTTCTTACAACTATTGAATAAATTGAATTTTTGTCACGTTTTATAAACAGAGATTGTCACCGGTGAATCATATCATGCATTATATCTATCTATTCAAGTTGATAAGGTTAGGTTTGTATTATTATTATTATTACCATTACTATCACTATTAGTATTATTAGTATTATTCGTAGTAGTAGTGGTAGTAGTATTAGTATTGGAAGTGTGATATTTCCTCAATATATTTTTCTGGATATTTTTAAAAAAGAAGCGTCTCACCTTTTTTTTATACCGAAGATAATAATATGCAAACTTCAAGTGACAATATATGGTTGGGGATGTTGTTCTTTTCTTAGGAAACGCTTGAATAACAATGACGGAGTTCATTCATTCATTTTTCTTGTCATTTAATTTAAATATTTAAGAAAACAAAACAGGAAATCTTGTTTACTCTTGATGGTCTCTGAGGCTATATATACATCATTCAACACTTACCTTCACGATCTGAGAAACGATCACTGAACTATTTGAATTACCTTATAGGTAAGTGTCAACTAGTATGAAACTGAATGTAAGTAGTATTTTCTGACGACCAGTTATAAGCACTCAACATACAAACGTATTTAAAGTAATGTGATGTCATCTATTAGAATTACTACATTGTAATTCGATCGAAAGAATACGATTATCATCAAGAATGAACTGGAAGAACATGCCTTTTTCTATTGGTTAATATATAATAATGATGTATGTTATTTAATGAACGGTATATAACAAAGTATCAATTACTTTTTTCGGATTGATTTACATCATCATTAATTCAAAGCAAAGCAGCTTCCAAACACATTTCAGATAATTCAGATACAGTGTTTTCAATCAATTTTCTTTCTAATATTGTAGATATTTGTATATGTTTCGTAACTAATTTGAAAAACGTACTCAGATTTCTTGTCATGTACCTGGACAGCATCATCGATGAACGTGGAGGATCTAATGAAGATATGAAGGAACGAATTGGCAAAGTAAGGGTAGTGTTCCTACAATTGAAGAACATATGAAACTCAAAACAACTGTCAGTCAACATCACACTCACAATCTTCAATTCGAACGTCAAGACAGTTCTATTGTACATAGCTGAAACTTGAAGAACTATCACAACCATCATGAAAAGGTACAAGTATTTATAAACAATTGACTACACAGGATGCTTCATTTCAGTTGACCGGATACCATCAGTAACAGTCTACTGTGGAGGAGAGAAGAAACCAGCTTCTAACTAAAGAAGAAATTAGGACATGACGATAGAAGTGGATGGGACATACATTACGGAAATCATCAAACTGCAACACGAAGCAATCTCTAACTTGGAATCCTGAAAGGGAACGGAAAAGAGGAAGATCAAAGAACACATTAATAAATTTTGTAATTAATTTTTTTTTTAACATTGTAACTAATCGGAAACCGATGAGTGATAATTGTCACCAATTGTTATATTTTCTCAAGTGGTTCACTTGGAAAAAAGTTAATGAAATGAAATGTATGAAAGTTGTTTCCAGATTATATACTACTAATACTACTACTAATAATAATAATAATAACATTTTGAGCAATTATCACGTTATTAATTGTGTTATACTTGGATCTTGTGAATTATACAAGTGAACATCAATTACATAAATAAATCTACAATACTGTATAAATGTGTAATAGCTTATATGGTTTCTTGTAATTAGTTAATTTCAACGTGTAACAGTTAAGTCAGAAGTTTGCATAATATATATGTCAAATGAACAGTTTATTCTCGCCCAATTAGATGTAAACTATTATCACTAATGGTTGATATAATTTTTTAGGTAGAAAAACTATGTTAGAGATTAGGTGATTACGTCATTGACTTTCATTATTTTTAAGTAACTAGCATGTAGTGTTAAGATTAATTAAAATATGATTAATAATTTCGGATCTGGATATTTCTGTAACTAAGTCAGAATCTATGTGTCATGATGATGATGATGACATTGATAATTATCATAATTTGTGTGTGTAACTATGGCAAAAATGTGTTAAACGCCGATTACGTAATGGGCATTGCGGCAGTTTGCAATGAAACTAATAAAATTGAATAACGAGAGTGTAGTGCTTTTTTTATGTTCCGTGAACAGTATGGTTCAGACTATCAGAAAATTAATCTACTAAATAACTGTGAATCTACTGTATAGCATCCGTTTTTAACAAATTTCCGTTTGACCTATAGATAAATTTAAGTATATGGTTGCATGTTTGCTAGTTAATACTTCACATCAAGAATATAATGAGATATAAACATAGGAATTGTATTCCATAAAGTGATTATCGATGATACTTGCTAACAGTGCAATTAAGATTCTAAATGCCATTAATAAGAAACTATCACTGTCCAGTGTAAAACATAAAAGAAACTCCATGTGAATTGAATGGAATCAAGCACAGATGATCAACAACTTGATATTGACGACAACGAAAATTTAATAATAATAAATATATATTATCATTATTATTATTATTATTATTAGAATGAGGGTTTGTGGAGATTGTCGAGATTTTAATAGTTAAATTCATAAGTTAATTTAAGCTAGACCATCATTGAAAACCTGGAAGCACTCAGTGGTCTAGAGGTTAAGCGTTCGCGAACGAGACCGAAAGTTCCAGGCTCGAATCCTTTTGGTGAGGGGTCATCGATGCGCAATACTGAAGAGTCCCATACTAAGACGAAACGGTCGTCTAGTACTTTCAGGTTTTCATTAGTGGTCTAGCTTACATCGACTCAAATATTCAACCATTAAAATACGTATTAAATTAAATTTACATCTTTCATAAATAAAAATTCAGTAAAATATCCATACTGAATCTGAACACCATACAATATTCATTTACTTGTACAACTGGATAATCATCTAATTCATTGAAGTTAATCTATCTTTTATAAGCAAAGATGAATAGTGGCTAGCAGTAGAATCTAGGACACGCGTTTCGTCCTATTTGTAACTCGTCAGCTGGATGTACCTGTATCTCAAAGTTGATGTTCACTCTGGGACTCGAATACAGTACCATTCGCTTCAAACGTCATCGCGTCATCCACTTAGCCACTGAGCTATCTTTTGTCCTTATCTTTACCATTCATCCACCTATGAATGTTGGCATATGTATCATTATTTTGTTTGCTATATATATAGAGAGATTGTTCTATTCGAAATTACTTAAATTAAGTATGATCATCCATAAATAGTTGATGATATGTATCTATGTATTATTAATAGCAGAATATCAATAAAAGATACAACTAACATCTAAATGTACCATAGAAGTAAATGGGTCATAATGAATGTGTTTGAACTTATAAAATCATGTCATCAGTTGACTATTTTTGTTACATGTGCTTTCTTTTTCATAAATATTTGTGTTACATTTTTAGAATATTCTCTTCATTTGTTGACTATTTACCTATTTTATATGAGAAGAAAAGAAATTTTTGAACAAAATAAATTTATTATCAGAAGGGGTTTTGTGGGTATTATAGTAATTTTAATAGTTGAGATCATGAATCAATTGAAGCTAGACCACTATGGAAGACCTGGAAGCACTGAACAGCCGTTTCGTCTTATTATGGGACTCCTCAGCATTGATACCACTCTTACATAAACAAAGTGCAAGCTCTCCTGCGCAAACATAATTTCGTATATTTAAGTATATTATTTCTGGTAGGTGGTTTATCACCACTCTTTGTCGAGCAGTAATCTATATCTTCTTAGCTAAACAAATAAGTGATAATTTTTTCGGTAATGGTGAGCATCATGTTAGTTGTCAATATTTTTGCATAACTTTCAAAATTTTCGAATCTCATGAGGCGGGATCGTGGATGAGCAAAGCTGAGGAGACCCACAATAGGACGGAACGGCCGTCCAGTGCCTCCAGGTTTTCTATGGTGATCTAGCTTCAATTGATTCATGATCTTAACTATAAAAAAAATTAGACAATAAATCAATAATTGTGTGGAAAAAAAGGAAAACAATACAAATTTTACTGTGGTTGTTGTTGAAAGATTGAGATTTCTGTATATTTGATATGATCGCACTGAACTATTTATCGTTCAAGACCACAATGACTATCTATCTATCTATCACTCAGGCTTTAGGCTAGTAGTTTTGATTTCTATTCACGCCAAATATAAAAATCCATTTCTTGAGTAAATTATTAGTACAGTCACATTATTTCCTCCCTAGTATTTTATTAAAGCAACTGAACAATTATAATAATTTTGAATGTACTTTTAGTAATGTTGACCTTATCTTTTATGATATTTTTTTGGTGTAAAGTGTATTCATGTGATTGATCTCAGTGTATTTGCAGAAAAACGATTATGGTCATTATGAATGTACTAGGCAAATCGACTGATAAGAGAATGAAGCCGCCCCTCATCATATTAACATTATAAACAATAGTTCTGTCAATCTATTTCGTTTAAAATCGTTTGTATTAGTTGTTTGAACTTTTTCATTATGTTTAGCACTGAAATTGATCATTTCTTTGGGTATATGTGTATCATATGCGGTTGTCTCGATATCGTCATTAAGTCATAAGCATTATAAGTAAGGTGGATGGTAGTTAGATGCGGAATCCAACATCAAATCTGAGATGTCGGTATATCAAGAAAATGAGTCCCACATAAGAAAAAACAAACGTTCTGGATTTCAATGCTTGCAACTATCCACGATCCCATACTCGGGAGTCGAACACAGGAAATTCGGTCTCGCATGTGAATGTTCAAATTCTAGACCATTGAGTAAGAATTCAATGGACTATATGTTTAATTTCAGTCAGTCGGAGATATTCCACAATCATCTATTTCCTTCAGTGGTAAACTTCCTCACATCCGAAACAGTTCAGCTTCACATGTAACAACTTCTTACTAAACCTCCTGGAATCTCCTCTTGAATCTAGTAACTAGTGACGACGTAATAATTATCAGTATGAGTTTCTGTAGTCAACAGAATTTTATTGAGATCACGAAACAATCTAAGTTAGACAACTACATAATATACAATTTGTAAACATTTTTCGCTAATACTAGTTAGATAACAATTGAAAACTAGGCATTATTGGTTAGGTATTTTGTCCTACGTAGACGTTCATGACTCAAAGGCAGTGTATTGTCTCTCGATCAGTGAATTCCTATCCAATTGTAAATAGTTTTAACTTCATTTGATTCATGATAAAGTACTATCATTACTCACTGTCATTGAGAATATCTGCTTAACATTTGACATAGCTGAACTTTACTATTTATGATTTCTTACTAAAAGATACGAATTTAAGTTTTGATACGGTATAATCAAGATTATATGATAAATTTGGTTAATTAGTGACTAATTAGTAACTTCAAAACATAAATACTCGTCAATTGGGAGTTTAGTTTGTTGAATTATAAACTGTTGAACGAATCATTTTTTGAAAAGTCGATACATTTTTGAAGTCAAATCGAACTCATAAATACGGTGATACAATTACGTACTATTAGCAAGAGTTCAAAGTAACTTTACTCATTGTTTCATTTCGTAATACCGATGAGATTCTTTCCTTGATATGAATATGTTTTAAATAGTGCATTTAGTAAACATTTCTTGCAAGGTGATAAATAAACAGCCAAGTTCAGTCTTTGAAGTTTGCTAACGCTATTGTTATCAAATGCACCTAGATTAAATGTTCTGGGTTCGACTCACGAGTACAAAATCGTGGAAGGTTTGCTCTGAAGAGTCGCGTGCTATGAAAAATGGCCATCTAGTCCTATTAGGTTTCCAATGATTTGCAATATTAATAAACGTCAACAGTCTACAGTCTTCATCATCGATAAATAAGGAAGATTTAGTGAAGGTGTGAAGGCAACGATTAACAAAGCAAGGACAGAATTCCTATAACTGAACAACATAGGAAACTCAAAACAACTGTCAGTCAATAACGAACTCACAATCTTCAATACGAACGTCAAGATAGTTCTACCATATATAGCTGAAACTTAGAGAACTACTACAATCGTCATCAGAAACGTTCAGCTATTTATAATTACCTATCTACGCAGAAGATGGATAGGACCTGCGTTGCGGAAATCATCAAACTATATCAAAAAGCAAGTCATAACTTGGAATCCTGAAGGGAAACGAAAAATAGAGAGACCAATGAACATATGGTGGCAGGGATTGGAGGCAGATATCTAAAGGACTGAATAACAACTGGAACTAATTGTAAAGGTTTGTCTAGGATAGAATTTGATGGAGAGTTATGGTGGGTGGCCTATACTTCTCTACGAGGAGTAGGCAAGTATATCGATAAACTAAGTCTACAAAACCCTATACTGATAACTGTTTATTAGCTAACTTTTATCTATCAATCCAAGATAGTTAAATTTCTACTCGAGTCTAAATCTCATTGTTGTTGTTGTGTTTTTCTTTATCAAGCCAAATTCAATCAAATATAATTGTCTATTACCGAATCATTTGCATATTTTTCAAAAGGAAGCAAAATGACTGTTTCAATAATCAAAAAAATAGAATTATTTTAATGCGTATTCAATATATTACATAATCATCCAAAAGCTTACAATTCTTCACATACACATAAAGTACAATACTGTGATGTACTTTTATCTTGTAATCTTGTTATAGTTCTAAATTACATATACAAATACTTATATGTTAGTATAGATGAACGTTTAAATAATAATGGGTTCATAGGTACTTGATTACGTAAGCAATTATATACGGATAAATTTTGCATGAAATATCTTTTTAACAAACTAATCACCTTTGAGTATGACCTTAGTGAATAAATTGATCGTTCTATAAAATTATTAAGATTATTAAAACTTGTCAACTGGATATATTCTTATCCCAGTATTGATGCTTACAGTAGGACTCGAACCGTTTGAACCAATTAGTTATTATATTTAGGCCTAATAGCTTAGTGGATTAAATGTTAGGTGTTTGAAATGAAAGGTATTGGGTTAGAGTGACAAAGAGAATAAAACATGCCTCTCGGATGCTACCGATTTCCATAGAAGTAATTATTAACATCAGATATGGACTTGTCAATGTTGTCCAGAAAAACAAAAACGAACTCAATGCACATACACAAGCACTTTCGTCGGTATATTCATGGACTTTGCATTATGTGTATATGTCATTTGTAATTAATGTGGAAAAATCCCGGCTTTTGGTTAGTTCTTATATCTAAAGATATCCATCAATCCATGAAATGGCTGTTAGGGATTGAGTTAATAATTTATTTTTGGTGAGTTATGGTAATTTAATTTGAGTTCAGATGAGTTCAGGAAACTTGGGTTTTATCTCTGCAAACGTTGAATGCTAAAACAAAATAGCTACTCTCTCCTTTCGATTAGAAAAGGTCTTTTGGAATAAAAAGGTTTCAAACAATGTAACTGAATTTTTAAAGAGTTTGATAGTAGCTAGTAGTGGAATCTAGAATGAGTGTTACGTTTCATTTGAGTTTCATCAGCCCTACAGTAATATCAAATCTATCCACCCAGGATGCACACATGTGAAGAGCGACAGATCGATTTCAGTCCTTAACATCAACAGTAGGAAGACCCAAACCTATACAAACGAAGTAAAGTTCATCTGTGCTTCAAAAATCAATGGCTATATGAATTTAGTGGATCAGTGTGTAAAAGACCATTGTTTGAAGTGAAAGGTACTATGGTTATATTCTCAATGTAAATATCAGTACTGAGATCCAGGTACATCTAGTGAGGAGTTCCAAATGGGATGAAACGTGAGTCCCTAATTTTGCTGTTAGTCACTATCAAAATCTGCCTAAAAATCCTTGTAAATTAATGGACATATCAAGGTAATCCACTCAGGATGGAAGTATCCCAAGAAAAACTAGTTCGTTACAATCCTTAACACCAATAACGGGAAGATCCAAACACTAATAAATGATGCAGTATAACTAAGTATTAATTTATAATTTTTTCTACCAGTTCACTCATATAAAAGGTTCTGTTTACTTATTATTTTGATGCCCTGTTCCAGCCATAAGAGTTGGGCTAGCTCATTTTGAATTAGTCGATTAGCTTTTCCAGATAAATGTAAATATTCTCACAGCCATACATAACCAGGACAGGATATATAGTTTGAATGGCCACTTGCCGACCTTTAGGCATAACTGTTAGGATTTCGAAATTCTATGAATAGAACATTGGGTGGCCATTCTTTGTGACAAGTATACGCTATATGCACACCAGAAATACATAAATCAACGATACTTATATTTTCGTACCATAAATACGCGCATAGACGTCACTTTGGGAGGTTAGGATGATCTCCACTCCCAGTAACAGTGTTGGTTACTATGGTCTGAGAGGGCTGATGGATGCTACCCTGAATGAAAAGTACGCGTTACATGCACAATAGGCGCACATAAATCTTAAGGGCTCGTGCATTTGTAGTCTACACATAATCATAAATACAATTTCTGGAGGGTATTGTAAGCACCACTTCCACTATTTTTATTTGCTATCACACCACTTAGTTTCGCTCCCAGTTAGACAATCACATATTTGTATATTCGAAATACATGAGTCAGAGACCAATGTACATGTAGTACATATTTGAACCTAAATTCCCTCTTCATAGTAGTTTTGGTTTTGAGTAAATACACTCTATAAACTTATTCAATATATACGGATAATATCGACCCATAAACTACGAGTGCATAAATAGATGATAATCCACCATCTCGATTTTGTCCACTCATGAAATGATGATCTTGTTTAACAACAAAGTGGTCTATCAGATCAATCTCTATTGTCCGTCTAAATTAGCTCAAGAGGTATAACCACACGACTCTTACTACCCCTTTGATTTCGGAGGAAAATATAAAGAGTCATTTGACACTTCACATGGAATGGAAACTAATCTATTTTGATTAAAAAAAAAACGTAATTAATTTCTCTCACAGATTATATATATCTGTGTAATTATTCATTTTTATATATACTGTAATTCGCAATTCAGTACCATTATTCATATCAGATTTGATAAAAAAATGTTCCGAAAATTGACTTCTTAGTGGACAGGAAATAGTCTAGTCTTTTTTAAATATCTGATATTTGTTATAAGGTAAATTGTTGGCACTTTTATCGGTCATAATATTCCCATTTCATGTAAACATATTACACCTTCCTTATTTATTCACTCCCACCATCATCACAATATCTATAATCTAATAGACGTATGAACCATTTATTTCACAGGTTATTCATCGTTAATGTTATACATGATATGTATGTATACATGTATAAAGGCTTAAACAATATAACTGTCTTTAAAAAAAAAGACCATCCCATTATTTTTTTTTCTGTTAGGTCAGATTTATATTTAGTCATTAAAAGCTCATTAATACTGGTCATATATATTTTCTTGTACACAAACTCACTCCATGAACAATCCAGTTTGTGATGGTAAAGTATTACAAAACATGTTCACGCCTGTGAATTTTGTTTAATGAATCTATGGTAATGATGATTATGATTATGATGATGAAGACGAGAGCTATACTAATACCTTATTTGAAATGTATATGATCGTGGTGACCTAATTTTTCACTATGTTACATAGTATATATATATATATATATAAGGTCATTTTTTCCGGTTTCAAATCCCCGTTCCCTCACCCATAAGGGGAAGGAAATCATATTTTTTTCATAAAGAATAAATTAACATACAGTTTATTATATCAGTTTTGTTTTGTTTTTGATGTCAGCCATTCCATGTAGGAAAAAATGTTTCTCTGTGACAAATGATTTAAGTGGAAATTTCTTAACTGTATTCATTGAAAAGAGAAATAGAGAATAGTTAGTAATGTTTACATCAATTCAGATAATTTATTCACTTACATTTTACCCTTAAGCTTATTTCGATAGTGTCAAAAATGTATGATATATTAATAGTAATGAAAATAATAATAAGAGGGAGAAGAAAGGTTAGTTGTTATTCAGTGATATTATTAATCTACAAACGGAAAAAAGATATTTTATAAAGTTGAAATCATGAGTCGTTTAAGGTATTCTAATGACAATTGTTCGTATGCTCGCTAATGACTGGGTTCATGAGGTATTTCCTGGAGTTCTAGTGAGAAGCAATGACCAGTGGAGTTCAACCAGGTCTGTTGTGAGATATCAACTCACTGAAGACACTGGTGAATGGTTGCTCAGTTTCGTGGATTGATTGAAGTTAGCCATTAACCTCTTTGGATGCTGGTTCGCCGGTTAGAGTTAAAGCGCTCGCGCGCGAGACTGAAAGTTCTTTGTTCGAATATCGCGAGGCGGGAATATGGATGTGCACTTCTGAGGAGTCCCATACTAGAACGAGACGGCCGTTCAGTGCTTCCAGGTTTTCTCTGGTGGTCTAGCTTCAATTGACTCATGACTTCAACCATATAAAGTTACTCAAATCTCCACAAAACATACTTCTAATAAGGAAAAAAGATATGTATTCTAAATATTCATTCATCTTATTGTTAATATTATGTCTTCATTCCGCTACATGCTCAGAAAATCTGACAACTTCAAATTGAAAAAAATCTTCGACATCTCTCTATGTTCGATAGTCGTTTTATTCAAAGAATTGACAACATCCAGTGCTACAACACCATGTAAGTAGTCCTGATATTAAACAGTATGTGATGGGATGTGTTATATCCGAATGAGAAGCATTCTGGCATAACTGTCAGTCCCACATCTTAATAAAAGAGGGGATTCAAGAGTGTGGTCAGCAATTTCGATTCGTAAAAAAGATGCTTGCTGAAATAACGCGAAACAGAGAAGACCAATTTACCTGGTAACCTATGGTCCATGATAGGTATTAGGTTTAAGTAAGCTAATCAATACTAAATATTTGGTTAAAGGGAAGAATTCCCAACAAAAAAACATACGTAAACTTTGCAACACAACTACATTTTTATAAATACTTAACATATGAACATCAAGGAAAAAGTATGTATAGTGAGTTTTGAATGATTAACTAACATCCATTCCCTTTCATCTTTAATAATTTATAATCAACCATGCTCCCTTAATATATCATTTCATCGCCGAATACATATTCAATGTATAAATTCTGTAGTAATTATCCACCATTTCTTCAAAAGACACAAGTTCAGTAGGGAGGCAACTTATCAACCAATGTGATAGTTAGTCTGAGAAATTTCGACAACTGAACTCATAATAGATTGTAAACATTTTATGAAAGCTTGTAAAAACACTTGGTTAATTAAAACACAAATCTAAAATTTGAAGATTTATCACATCAACTATACATTTGGTGAAAGAATAAAAATGATATCCTAGAAGTATGAATACGGTAACAGTTCAGTTTAAGAAGTACTCTACTCTCAACTAAATGTCTGTAAATTAATAGTTGAATTTATGAGTCGATTTAAGCTAGATCATCATTAAAAACCTGGAATTATTGGACGGCGGTGACCAGTGGAGTTCAACCGAGTCTATTATGAGGTAGTAACTCACTGAAGACAATGGTGGACGGTTTCTCAATTTCGTTGATTGGTTGAAGTTAGACATTAACACTGTTGGATGCCGGTTTGGCGGTTTAGAGGTTAAGTGTTCGCGCGCGAGATCGAAGGTTCTTGGTTCGAATGCTGCAAACGGGAACATGGATGCACACTTCTGAGGAGTCCCATACTAGATCGAGACGGCTGTCCAGGGCTTCCAGGTTTCCAATAGTGATCTAGCTTAGATCGACTCATGAATTCAACTATTAAATTACTACAATCTCATTCTTCTAAATTTCTGTACATTAAAATGCAGTTTAGCTAATTGACTTTTATAATTATTATACAATCGTTTGAGAGAGAGAGAGAGAAACAAACTTTATCGGAAAAAAAACAATCTTTATTATTACTACAATAATCTTTGACCTTTTTTGATTCAATCAAATGGTACGATTGTTAGTATTGTAGCAGTATTGGTAGTAGTGTACCCATGTGTGTGTGTATGTTTATATAACAGTACAGGATGGAACGTTTTTCTTTCTTTTCGATATACAATTTAGCAATGATCGTTACATGAATAGAATGTTTATTATTATTATTATTATTAATTATCAGTAATATTGTTTATTTCATGATACAAATAAACACAGTGGTCATATGAAAGTGAGAGCTGGAGTGTGTGTGTGTGTGTGTGAGAGAGAGAGAGAGCGAGGAATCATATTCAACTTTTCCGAGTAGGAATACACATATTTTTTTCATTATAAATTTTGTTCAGTACTATTTATGTAGAAACGATTACAGTTTTTTTTGGTTGTTGTTGTTGTTGATAATGATGATGATGAACGAAAATGTAAGTCAAAATAAATAGCAGTGACAATGAAAGAAGTCAACAAAATCAAATTGTAACACACACGTAAACCTTTGGCATTTTTGGAGTCAGAGCGAGAGAGGGAACGAGAGAGAGAGAGAACTGGTGATGATATATTTGTTGACAATAAATGTTGTTACTATCGGTAATATTATGATTATTATTATTGTAATGTTTAGAATTAGTTGTATTACTCTAAACTATTTAGCAAGTATTTTATAAACAATTTTTTTAAAATCAGTATTTAAACAGACTGGTATTGTAAATAAATAATAACAACAAACAATTTGGTGATTATAAGCAAAGATGGATAGTGGCTAACAGTGGAATCCAGGACGCGACGTTTCGTCCTATTCGACACTCTTCAGCTGGATGTACCTACATCTTAGAGTTGAATCTAAAACGCATCCTGGATTTCATTACTAGCCACTATCCATTTTTGCTTATAATGCTTGTGAATTAAGGCTATATCGAGACAATACGCACAGTATATACATATGTCAATAAGGGACTGATCAATTGCAGTCCTAAACATCAATGGGAAGATTTAAACAAACAATGCTAAGTGAATTTGGTGATTACTTGAAAAGATGTAAAAAAATTTTCGTTTGTTTGAAAATGTTCTTTGTGAATTAATTGGTTCATTTGAGAAATGTTGAAAATCTAAGAGGATTGAAATATTCTGAACTTCTTAATAATGCTGAAGATATCCATGGACTGTAGTTTATTGATTGTAGGTGTACTCAATACACTTCTCATATATTATGAAATGGTTGAGTAAGAAATGCTGAAGTCAAGTAAAGGTGGTATATTGGTTGATGAGATTGCGGATATTTATCGACCGAGATGGCTGTGATATATGTTGTGCATACTTAACCACTGTCTACTTCAACAGGCAATGTTTGATGTTGTATTAGTGAGTTATAAGGAAACTAAGTGATCAAAGCAAAATTTAACATCAGTCCATAATTTCACTTAGTGTTGGGTTGAGCTAATCTAAGTGGAGACTATATGGCTGAAGCCCGTGCAGTAATTATGATCAGTGGTTGGAAATGTTCAATCAGAAGTAGCTCTACTGCTGTACATTCACTCATTATTTATCTCCTCTGAGATATTGATCTAGACATTCTTTCATATATACCTTTTCATTCTGTCTCTTTCAACCATATTCCTTATATCCAGTCTTTCACATAATCACTACTACTGTTATTTCGATTCCCTTGCTCTTCATCTCTTTGCATTCATGTAGTTGTCGTTATGTGGTATGACAACTTGGATTATAGATTCAATCATAACTGCATGTCTGAATACCTTAGAAATATACACTGACGACTACACATTTGACAATCCTGAAGAAATTAAGATCTAGCAGCGAATACAATACATTGGGTTTGTCGAATTGAAATCCATTAGTCTGAACTAGTGGAATTCAGTTAATTTTATAAAATAACGTATTCCTTACCTAATGTCATTACTATTATAATTAACTATTATTTGAACACACAAACATTAGAACAAGAAGGCAATAAATACATATGCTGCACACACTAACAATAGGGCCAGTAGTGGTGATCATGGATTTGTGTGAAGGCTGGAGTACTGTCCGAGTGCCCAAACCGAAGCAGGTGGTTTTCCTAGGGAATCACCCTTCGAGTCTTCGACCTAGGGGTTTAATCCACAAGACAGTGGATCAACGTTAGGAGATGCAGTCCCATGGTAGCCCGTGACCAACAATATGTTCATACACCATTTGTCCTCTCAGAATCCTGGGTCTACTTACACCACTGGTTTGGAATCAGGGTTATCCAACTCCCACAAGTGGACGTTCCGTATCCAACAACCTGGTTAAAGAGCCGGACATTCGGTTTTCATCCTCTCAATTTCGTAAACAACCCCCCTCCACGATAAGGCAGTTAGTAGGACTTTTCGGACAGTATCTGTATATGCACAGTTATATGGGAGCACCCCGAGAGGGAGAGCGGACTTTCCTCACCCTCAGATGCGCCAAGGCATTTGAAACAGATTGTAACTTCACATGACATGATCTTAAAAATATATCGGTCACGCAGAAGATCATACATAAACTAAAGATCCTTACCAAATTATGTGATTTTGTATAGTTATTTCGATAAATAATTAAATCATCCACCTTTACTTGGAACAGGAGTGTGGTCATGCATACACATTGTAGGGCCAGTGAAATGTCACTGAACCCTAGCCAAATCATCCGGCAGTTAGGCCACTAAATATCGAACAGATCATCGATCCCCGTCAAGGTCAAGGACAATCAACGCTCATCAGTTAATCATACGCCATGGACTGGCCCATGCGACAGTGGTTCTACTTTCGCTTGTATCTACTTTAACTAATATATTCCTGTAATAACGTCCTTTGTGTTGTACAGTCTTCAGAGCATCCATGGTCCTTTGATACGTCGATGGGGCAAGCCACGTAAGGTGCTGGTCGCGAGGTGTGACTCCGAAATTAGCTTGTTCGTTACACCGTTCCCGTCTAACTGGAGTAGGCCTCGAATCATTTGACATAGATCATCAACGTTGATGGTCTACAACATCACTTTAGAGCCCCAATTTTTTTGACTTTCAAGTAGTTCTTCAACTTTTATCAGTTAATAATGAAAAGCACTTTTCGTAACCGATACTAGACTAATAGAATTACAATAAATATGTAATTGGAACATGAAATTTCACTAAGACTCATTGACATAGATATTAAAATGGTTAAAAATAACAATTCAATCAGTCCACCCCCCACCCACACTAATAAAATCAACAAATGGATTGTGGAAGACAACGGAAACAAATTCAGAACTATTATTATTTGCATAGATGTAAATGAATCTATCCACTTTTCATAGTTATTTGAACTTTTCAATAAATCTTTTTTTTGTAAAACTTATTTTCCTAAATAAGAAATATTAGTCCATTGATAAAAAGATCTTGTTTTTAGTGTCTGTGTGTTCCAGATCTAATTGATCCAGTCTCCAAGTCGCTATATATATATATATATATATATATATATATATATATATAAACACTGATCTGCTGTCTGTCAACTAAGATACACTTTAATTTCTTCTTATAAATGTAAATTAAATCTTGGTTGGGTAGATTATGGTAAGGTAAGATATAATGGGGTGGGGTGTAGTTAGTTTTGATGCACTGATGACTGGAGTCAGTTAAGTTTTCTTATATGTTGTTACTTTTATCGTTGACAATTGTCAGATCTATATTATGTGACGGGAATCTACACATCTGTATTTCCAGTCACCATTTGTCTGTTTCACATAAAAATCTAAACATATGAATACATTGAAAGAGAATTAGAGGGAGTGAGAGAGAGTGGAAGACTTTAGTTCTTCTATACAAAATCCACCCAGAATTATTCACATATATAGATCCTACACAAATAGATTATAAAATCCAGCTTGACAACTATTCTAGTAATATTATTACTATTTGTATGCAAAAAAAAATATTCTAATTTCATTTTATATTCATAAGAATTGAAGTAGGTTACTATGTTTAATTATTTACGACCTTTCCATTGTATCCATTAAAAAAAAACTAAATATATAATTAGGATTTTTTTATCAGAAGAAATAAAGTTTTCACCTGTTGAAAAAAACAACATGTTTAGATCTCTCTTCTCTCCACGAAATTGATCTATTCCATGATAAATGATTGGAAGCGGTCGATAAAAAGTTATAAATCTTGGTAATAGTTGATAAAGACTATTTAAAATTATGACAGAAATGATAGTTATCACAAGGGGGTTTGTGGAGAGTTTACTAATTTTATATAGTTAAGATCATGAGTCAATTGAAGCTAGACCATCATGGAAAACCTGGAAGCACTGGACGGCCGTCTCGTCCTATTGTGGGACTACTCAGCAGTGCGCATCCACGATCCCGCCTCGCTGGATTCGAACCCAGGACCTACCAGTCT
>NC_031500.1:10368852-10373128 GCF_000237925.1 Schistosoma mansoni | reverse complement strand
CTTCAATTGACTCATGATCTTAACTATATAGAAATGATAGTATCTGCGAGGATTTAATTTAAGCTATCCATAAAGATATTCAAACTGTAGTTGACTGAGATGTCTAGTGTTGTATTCTGATCGAAGTTGTACCTATTCTATGTTAGAACAATAAACCGTCTGTATGAAGCCAGAATCTCTTGACTTTTATATATAGCAAGATTGTATGTATACACTGTGAAAGAGTTAAACGTAGAACAAAACAACATTTTAATGATTCGTGGTTTTCAATAGTTGTCTAATTAATATTAAGTTATCATGTAAACTACAACATTAATTATTTTGACAATGGATAACAAACAGAGTTTCTGTCGCATGAATTATGTTGAACTAATCAAATCAAATATATCTATAAAACGGAAAGTGTTAAAGAGAAATTCATTTATACTGGTTGTTTGAATCTTTACATTGTTATTAAGGACTGAAATAGGTCAGTCTCTTGTCGGCATATGTGGATCCTATTCAAATTGCCTCGCATTTTAAGCATTTTAAGCAAAGACGGATGGTGGCTAGCAATGCAATTCAGGTTGAGCGTTCCGTCTTATTTGGGACTCTTAAACTAGATTTAAATCCATACCAGAGTTGAATTTCAATCCGCTACTCAAGCCCAGTACCTCTTCTTTTAAACACCATCGCGTTATCCACTTAACTACCGAGTTTAGATAATCATTGGCTTGTGGAATGGGATGGATTTTAATTTTAATTCATATATGTTGGTTGTTTAAATCATTATAGGAAGAAAGTTACAATTACAATTTGATCACCAGGTTAACGTAGAAAACAGATTTAAGCCTCTTCAAAGAAAGTTTACCACATTTGTATTTCAAAATGAATCGTTTCAATAACTTGTTCGTATAAAAATGATTAAACTGTTAAGTTAAATTTTCCACTGATATTCTCTACATTGTTAGAGTAGTACTAGTAGACAATGAAGCGACTTACTACTTAATAATTGTATGTTAAATAAAATCAGTGTATTAGTAGACATTTCAGTGATATAATTGTGTTTACTTAAAAAGAAATTCTTCAATACTCATTAAATTTGAACAGGAACTTAGTACTTTCAGTATGACTGATATTATATTTCAAAATGTCTATTAACCATTTTGCGTTACAAACTAATCTTAGTAAGATAACCACTGAAAACTCAGGAAGTACTGAAAAGGTATTTTTGGTTAAATCAATGTAGATTAATTGAAGCTCTTGAGAAGATAGATGGAATAGGGACCTATTCTTACATTAAGTATTTGGAATAGTTCATTAGGTCTCAAACTACTCTCCATATATCCATTATATAATAACGATCGGAATGAAGCTTCTACCATCCAGCTATTAACAAAATGGAGAAAAAAATAATTAACGTAAATAGAAAGAAACCAGTCCTTATTAGTCAGCTTCAGGAATATTTTGGAATAATAGTCGCTAATGATTAGTGGAATTAACCAATAAATAGGTGCAGTCTTCCAGTTGGATGTAATTCCATCTGATGAATTTCAATAACTGATAGTTTCTGTCTATAATGAAAAATTTAAAGTTTTCTTGTGACGTCCAAAAAAAGATTAACTGGACGAATGTGGTTTAAAACATCACCGGTTCCATAATCATCTAATATTTATGTGGGGTTGGAAAAAAAGTCCAACAGAATAGAGATAAATTTTCAAAACCGACCGCTGATCTAATGATTAAAGAATATCTATCAATTTGGTTAAAACATGACAAGGGACTTGACATCATGGCCAACTATGTTATCGTATAAGTTATTGATTGTCAAAAGTCATTCTTTGTTTTTTTCTTCTGACTTACATTAGTATATTAATTTCCACAAAACTGAAATTAACATTTATGTCGTTAATAGAATTATTGTGTCTACACCCATATAGGGAACGGTATCATTTGCCAAATTTTAAACTTAATTATTTAGTTGTCTTATAAACAAAAACCTTGTCTGTTATGGTTACTTTATACTCCTTCAAACTACTCAATTCATCCTTCCAAACTATTTTAATGCTGACTTGTGAAATTGTCATGTTATTGTTCAATTTTACCAGCTAATCTGTCCTATATTGGTACCATGAAATATATGCATATGTGAATTTATATACCAGCTGAAATTTAATGTGACAATGTCATCGTCTCTTGGTGTTTCGGTATGGTACGAACAAAGTAAACAGCTCGCAAGTCAACGGGAGGTAAGGTACCTCGTAAGCAGCTGGTCACCAAGGCTGCGCGGAAAAGCGCACCGGCTACCGGGGGCGTGAAGAAGCCACACAGATACAGACCCGGAACCGTTGCCCTCCGAGAAATCTGTTTTACCGGAAGAGTGCCGAACTTCTTATTCGTAAACTTCCATTCCAGCGTTTGGTCTGAGAAATTGCCCAGGACTTCAAGACCGATCTGACATTCCAGAGCTCAGCTGTGTCTTCTCTTCAGGAAGCAAGCGAAGCCTACTTGGTTGAAATGTTTGAAGACACCAACTTATGCGCTATCCCTGCTTAACGTGTCACTATAATGCCAATGCTAGTGCCAAACTGAATGTTAATATTTATCCAATTAATTCCCTTTTTACTCAGTCGACACAGACCTTCTTATAGATGTCACTCCACTGACAACCGAAGAAGTCAGGATGACCATCAGACAAATCACTAGTGTTAAAGCAGCAGCTGAAACAATGTAGTCACATATAGCACTGACTGAAAACATGCTCCATGTTCTATTCAGGAAGATTTAGGAGGAAGAACGAGTACCGATGGACTAGAAGGGAAAGTTTCCAATAGTTTTGCTGAACAGCATGAAAGATTCAGTAGACATCCAACTTCGAAATCAACAGGCAGAATGCCATAAGGACTGGTCGTGCACAGACCAAATCGTGAAACTACGGATCATCGTTGAACAGTCAATTGAATAGAACTCGTCATCATACATAACCTTCCTTGACTATGAGAAAATATTTGACAACCTGGAGACGAGAACTTTACGGAACCTTCTTCGACACTATGATGTAGTTGAGAGAATCATCAACATCGTTCGGAATCCATACGACAGATTACACTGAAAAGTGGTGCATGGAGGACAGCTCAAACATGTATTCTAAATGAGGACTGGTGTCGAACGAGGCCGCTTACTCTCACCCTTAATCTTTCTTCTGGTGGTCAAATGAACTATGAAGACCTCCAAATCTGATGTGATGCACGGAATACAGTAGACAACTTCGATGCAGCTAGACGATTAGGACTTTGCAGATGACTTAGTTCTAATATCCCAGAACCACGACGCGCTATGCTGACTAGTATTGGGGATGGTTAGAAGAAAGTTACCCGGGGTAGGTTTAAGGTGAGAACAAATTGTTTTTGAATACACAGAGGGAGTTTGAAATTTCGTATGACTAAGGCTTCAATAAACCTCAGTATGCGCCCTTTTACACTTTTCCACAGCACCACAAAAAACGAGATAAGATCAATATTATGGCCTATTTCGATTATATGTTTGGCATTGGGGGATGATCTATGTTTATCCTCTACTCTTATCGGGTCGTTTGATTCTATTTGTTTCTGCAACCATTTCGGTACATGTTCACACACCCTAATTAGTTCTGATAATCTTCGTCTTCTTATTACACTATCGAAATTTATCAAAGGGACTAGTTGTTTTAAATTAGGCATGTATCAGAACACATTTATAATAGATTGTATGCGGTAAAAAAACGTAAGTTACTTTCACACAGAAGACAATGGCTACTGAGTTAACTAGTTACTTCTTATTTCTATCACCTAAACAGAGTTTTCTAGGCACTTTCAAGTGAAACAAATGTATCTCTTAAATCATTCATCATCCACTTATCATAAGTACAATCTACCAAAGTTATGGTGGTGTATGCTACTTATCCTGACAAGTATAAGTAGTATGTAGCAGCAGTCGGAATGAAAATCCCTGCTAGAAGAAGATTGAGGTGAAAAAACAGGAATGAAATCGGAGAGTAGTCATAATAACAACAGAATTGGAAGGATTGTGAAGTATGTGAAGGACAACTGAAGGAAGATATGCAAATAATGTATTCAGTCTATGACTTTCATATTTTGTGAATTTACTTTAGAGCATTGCCTGAGTCAATAAACTGGTTTTCAATATCTGAGTTCTTGTTCATAACACCGTTATAAGTAATTTTTATACTGATAGAAGTTCACATACTTTTCACAATGAATTCAATTACAAAAGATTAGTTACTCATACAAATATACTA
>NC_031500.1:10364132-10368423 GCF_000237925.1 Schistosoma mansoni | reverse complement strand
ACAAACTAATCTTAGTAAGATAACCACTGAAAACTCAGGAAGTACTGAAAAGGTATTTTTGGTTAAATCAATGTAGATTAATTGAAGCTCTTGAGAAGATAGATGGAATAGGGACCTATTCTTACATTAAGTATTTGGAATAGTTCATTAGGTCTCAAACTACTCTCCATATATCCATTATATAATAACGATCGGAATGAAGCTTCTACCATCCAGCTATTAACAAAATGGAGAAAAAAATAATTAACGTAAATAGAAAGAAACCAGTCCTTATTAGTCAGCTTCAGGAATATTTTGGAATAATAGTCGCTAATGATTAGTGGAATTAACCAATAAATAGGTGCAGTCTTCCAGTTGGATGTAATTCCATCTGATGAATTTCAATAACTGATAGTTTCTGTCTATAATGAAAAATTTAAAGTTTTCTTGTGACGTCCAAAAAAAGATTAACTGGACGAATGTGGTTTAAAACATCACCGGTTCCATAATCATCTAATATTTATGTGGGGTTGGAAAAAAAGTCCAACAGAATAGAGATAAATTTTCAAAACCGACCGCTGATCTAATGATTAAAGAATATCTATCAATTTGGTTAAAACATGACAAGGGACTTGACATCATGGCCAACTATGTTTTCGTATAAGTTATTGATTGGAGATTATCATCAAGGTAGAACTAATCATTGGCTCTTCTGAGAGTAGGTACTATTCAACGTAGCTTATTCTCAATCTAAAAACAACTATAATCTATCCTATAGGGTTCGAATCGTCATAACTCAAGTATTACAGAGATATTATCGAGTTCTTTTTAAAAAAATCAAAGCATAATACTATTAGTACCATAATAACAATGATAAGTTTATATTTTAAGGATCTTATCCAGATTATGTAATATAATTCTTTATTTTTAGTGAATAAAAAAGAGAGAAATGACCACATTTCTTAAATTCAAAGTTTAATTTTTAATAGTCCTATATCTAGGCTTAACCAGAAAAAAAAAGCCACAGTAACAACAAGGCACTCAAATGAAATAAAGTAATGAGCATGGTTGGTGAAAAAAAAACACAAACTTGACAAATACACACATGAACGCACAAATACAAAAGGAAAGATGAGTTGTATGATATTTCATTGAACATTTTAAATGATTAAAGGTAATAAGAATAGAGTTGTTGTTGTTGGTGGTGTGTGTATATGCTGACGTTCTCTCTCTCTCTCTCTCTCACTTGGTCTTAATCTTTGATAATTCCGACAGAAATTTTTCAATAATTATGCCAATTATGTAAATTATTTCTACCAGTTCATAGTTCTATGTGATAACTATAAGTTGCAATATGTTGAAGAATTATTAGTTAATGTATGCATTGCCATCGTATGATATTCAATGTTCGCTGATCGTATACCATTAGCAACCGTCTAATATGGGAGAGAACAAATCAGGTTCCAACCGAGAAGAAAATTAGGAAAAAACGATGGAAGTTGATAGGACATACATTAAGGAAATAACCAATTGCATCACGAGGTAAGCGCTAACATTGAATCTTGAAAGGAAACGGTAAAGAGGAAGGCCAAAGAACACACTACATCAGGAATCGGAAGCAGACATCAAAAGAATGAATAACGATTGGAAGGAACTAGGAAGGATTGCCCAGGACAGAGTTTGATGGAGAATGTTGTTGGACGACCTATGCTTCTCCACGAGACGTAACAGGAGTAAGTAAGTAAGTATGCATTGTGATGGATTTTTGCGGTGCTGAGTTCGTTGTGTAAGATAGTTTGATTGTGGGATTTTCATTATCACTTTGAATAATATCTTCAGTGTTTATTTCATGTAGAAGTTGATGCTGAAAACGTTATTCAAAATAACAATGAAAGCTCTTCAATTAAACCATCTAACACAGAGGACTCAACATCACGTGAAGCATCCACTCGGGCTACAAATGTTCTTCATTATTTCATAATAATGAATATTTGATTTATGTGATTACGGAGAATATATGTAATTAAAACTAAGAATTTTAGAGATGATACATTCTTTGAACAGCATAATTTG
This sequence comes from Schistosoma mansoni, assembly GCF_000237925.1. Classification (NCBI taxonomy): domain Eukaryota; kingdom Metazoa; phylum Platyhelminthes; class Trematoda; order Strigeidida; family Schistosomatidae; genus Schistosoma; species Schistosoma mansoni. The sequence continues at coordinate 10,366,371 of NC_031500.1, read as the reverse complement.
ATTGCGTCAATATTTTTCTGGTTGATTTTTTGATCACAGTTGTCAAAGATATTATATGTTCTGATGTAAATATTACTTCTGGCATTTTCTTCCAACTTTCCATCATTTATTGAGTAACAGGGGGCCGTTGTTAAGTGAAACTCTGACCAAAAGCTCTTCTAAAAATACTGATCGTCACAACACCGACTAAAGAAGGAGAGTTAGTCATGGACGTCAGCGACTCCATCCATCAAAAAGGAACCTTGCTATAATAATTCTAACCAAAAATTCATTTAAATCAGTGATTATTGGTTTTATCGTTTATTGATTAATAGCTCGTATCCCAAACTTATTGACAAAATATGTTGGAATCGATGTTCATGGGGAAAAATTTAATTTTAGATTATTATCATGAATGGATCAATGTTAGAACACCACTGAAAATCTGGACGCATGTGACGGCCGTTTCATCCTAACTCAACACAAACATTTACTGAAAATATAATTGTTCTCAACTAGAAAATCGCTTCTTGACTAGATTCCTTCATTTTTAATCATATAGGGAGATGTTAAATTATTATAATTTTAAGATAATGAAGAGTATTTAATAACTTAGACAAGACAATACATTAAATAAATGACCAAAATCAATAGCATCCATACCAGATCATTAGTGGGTACGCAGTGATCAACTTCTCCTATAACCGCTAGGCAGTTTAGATCAGTCACTTCTCGATATATTGATATCTTATCGAATATATCTTTGAACCTCTTCACTCCTGACTTCTGATTTCACTGGGTTGGCACGTTTCTATTCTGGAATGTGTTACTAGTTAAGGTGTTGTCGAACTCTAAATATTAGTGGCATCTTTAAATGATTTCTATTTTGAACTTATGCGAATTTTTGAGATAATTATCATCATGAATTGATAACGGCGAGACTACGATTTATGGACGAACCAATCAGATAACAGGTCACGGATTTTGACGCTAAATTCATTCACTTTCGGCATTATAGCTGATGTCAGTTCGTGATGAAAACACTAAGTCTAATTCCTAACCTTAACCATCAACTTTAAATCATAATTCTAATTCCTCATACTGGTTTATAACCTTTATTTGGTCCTAGTTATCAGGTGGACACTTTCAAGGTCACTTTGGCTTCGCTCAAAGGTCGTTCATTATTTACAGTTTCACCGTTCTTTGTACTCTTAAAGATACATAATGATAATACTTGGTTTATTCAATACTATCTGCTTGAATATAATAATAAAAAGAATCCTCAACACAAATTATGAAAACTTTACAATAAAACTTTCCATTTCGTAAGTACTTAACTCGTAAGTTTTCAAAAAAAAACACAGATAAACAGTTTTTATGTAGTGATTAGCAGACATTTATATTCATCTGTAATAGTTCATAGTCATTCATGCTCCCTTAATCGAACCCTGAGTCCTAGTTCATGTAATGAGCACTTAACCCCTAGATCATTGATCCAGATCTTCATGTCAATCATGTCTTATATCAATCTGTTTGCGATACTGTATAATCATCTCCAATTGTCTACTGTCTGACATTCGATACTGTTTAACTCCACTAGTCACGACTTCTCACTAGAACTCCAAGAAGTATTTTTCAAAGTCAATTGCCATTGAACATTTGTTGATTGTCATTATGGGGATTTATAAAGATTGATCTTAGACAACCATTAAAAACTTGTGAAACTAAATTTCATCCATGGTAAACAAAAGCGACCTCGAAGTTTGATTCAGTCAAGGCATAAAAGCATTTATATTAACTTTAAACTATTTAGTCATATTTAAGTGGCTTAAATTCACAATATTGGATAACAACAGACTGTTTAAAGGAATCGATCTAGGCTTCTCACTACAAGGCCTTATCAATCCGTCCAATAGGTTAAGCTCTAACGAGTACATGATTATTATTTGAACTAGATGACTGGAAAGATAAGCTTAATCTTCATTTTCACTAATGATTCACTATAAAGAAATAATTTGTTTAGTCAACCGAACCAATAACGAGGATCAACCCCTATCAAAGGGTTAAAATAATTTTCACATCTTTCCACAAAATGACTATGTTTATGAGATGTTCACTATCAGGTTTTTAATGAATAGTTCCTCGGATATTTCATTTCTTTTAAAGGTTTTATTTTTCATTAGCGTGTACTGCTAACAAAGCATGCTACTGAACAACTGCTTAAAATGTAATTTTCATAGTTGAAAGCGTAAGTCAATTG
>NC_031500.1:10359693-10363932 GCF_000237925.1 Schistosoma mansoni | reverse complement strand
CGGCAGTCCAGTGCTTCCAGGTTTTCCATGGTGGTCTAGCTTCAATTGACTTACGCTTTCAACTATGAAAATACTAAATCTTCACAAAAAACCCCTTCTGATAATAAAATGTAATTATCAAGCGCTTTTAAATTAACGAAATCTTTTAGCCAATCAGTCAGTAGAATAAAACTCTAATTAAAAAAGGGTTTCGCCAAAAATCGGATCCATTTAGTGACATTTTGATTACTTTTTTACGTAATTAAAGAAGTATATTGATAAGTGACGTGAATTTTTTTTTCAGTGGTTGATATTAAGCACTGTAATTGAGCAGTCTCGATCGTTATGTTTCCATCCTTAGAGGACTGCATTGATATTTTAATTTAGCCACAAATGTTTTAGTAAATTTGAACAATAGTTAACATTTACATCAGCCTGACGAATCCTTAATAGGCCGAAACACGTAGACTCGATTCTACTGCTAACGAATACCAAACTTGACCAAAAATTTAGTAAAGAATTTAGTATAAAACATACATTTTCCACATTTCAATGACAGTTAGATAGTTTGGACAGAATATAGTTATCATAACTGATATAAGGTTTTTATTTTTAGGGATAAAAGATCATTTTTTTAAAAATGTATCAACATTCTATGACCTTATTTTAACCTCAAATCTGAATAGCGTTGGTGGGAGGGGGACAAGTTGATATTCCACTAGCTGAGTAGTTGGTCAATTTTATCATTATTAATGTTAGTATAACCCAGTTATCATAAAATGTAATTTGAGTTCAGAACATAGAATAGGATCAGTTCAATAACTTGACATTAGTGAATCCATTTCATTGACTTATTTTTTCTTGTGTAATGTATACACCCTTTTGTTTTCTTTCATCAAAACAACAGGTAGCTAATGTTACAAAACAGCAACAAAAAGATTAACTGAATATTAAATTCTGTTTTGTTACAATACACTGATTACAATCAAGAGATCTAATTCGTAACCGATCGCATAGTGTGAATATATTTTTATTTATCAGAATATTTTGTAAAGATGTTAGTAGTTTTTTGTCAGATAAATGAAGAGAGTTGATAAGAGACCGGATTTGACTTGTTTTACGCCAGTTGACCTTAGTTAAGAAGGTTTACCTATAATTTTGAGGGAAACTAATGCTCTCTGTGGGATTCCAAATGGTGTTACCGGGCTTTAGAATATATGACACCATTATTGATTTATACAGGATATAAATGACTTTTAGTATGACTGAAGTATTTATAATTGGTGGACCATTGAGTAGTGACTAATATAATGTTTATCTGATCCTGGATGGCGCTGATTTGAATATCAAAGGAAGTATTAGTCAGTAACAAATTTGCTAGTATGCCCTCTTGACGAGTTCAAGTTAGCACGAAATCTAGGTCAAGCAAGATTTGCAGCCGAGTACCTTTAACAAACTAATATCTGAATACAGTTCACTTGATGTCGAGTGACTCAAACTATTGGTCACATTCCAATTTGGTTAACAGAATTCGATCATCACTACGAAAGTGATGAACAAGTTAGAGATTGGTCGAACCTAGTATATTTCGCCTCAAACACCCAATGCGTTATCCACTGAGTTAATAGATTCAGTTGGTTACTGGGTTGTACAACATAGGTGAAACGCGCTTACTGAATTCGGCAGTTAACCAGGGACTAAACACACTAAAACTTGTAACATAACCCGCTCTGAATGTAGCCTGTCCAGAACGGCATATATGACAACAGAGAATGATCAAACTTATTTACAATATTAACGAGAGGAAGTTACGGATGCTTACTAATAATTCCTAAGTGTTTCGTAATCTTCTACAGTTCACTAAATAACTATCTTCAATTTCCTATGACGGATAACTATCTCATATCCGATATGCTTGAATTCCACTGGGTATAGCTTCTTATTAAAAATTCAACAGCTGAATATGAGTTTGATCTTCGGATGCAGGATCATGGGTGTTCACTACCACTTAAGTGTTCCGTACTAGGACAAAACAAATGCCTAGTGCCTCCTCATTTTCGATGCTAGTCTAGTTAAGATCATTTCTTGATTCGAACTATGGAAATTCTACAATCGATCTTATCTAAAGACCACTTTTCACCTAAGTACCTGTGAATTAATAGCAATAATGAAGCTATCAGGTTAAAATGTACATATTCCAAAAGAGATTGATCAACTGACGTTCTTAACATCATCAACGGGAAACTTCATATACTAACCATTTCAAGATGAATTATTTGAATAGGCTATAGTAAGTTGACAATAATTTATTTTAAATATTAAGGATTATACAGTTATTTGTATTTTTCAATATGTCTAGAAATGTTGACAAATATTATTATTATTATTATCAACATGATTGACCTTTTAATCTTATTTATTACTATTACTAATACTACTGAAATTACTGTTTCAGTCTGACAGTAGTAGTAGTAGTAGTAGTGGTAGTGGTAGTAGTGACCCAAGAAACAAAATAATTTCCATAAATGTAAGTCAGTCTGGACTTTACAAATTATCGAGATACTTTATATATACATATGGACCCTTTAGGCAATAGGTACAATAATATAGATGGGAAAGAGACATACAGTGAATGTGTTTTAACGCGAGGGAGACAGAGAGAGAAAGATAAATAAAATTGAAATTTATGACTTATCAACAAGATTCAATTTTTAAAAAAAATATTCCATTTTCTTGATCTGATCCACACAGAAACATACATAGATCAATGTATAAAAATATTGAGAGAAATAAATATAGCAGATGTAAAACACACACAGATCCTGTTCACTTACAGATCATACCAGTGTATATATATATAGCATAGCAACTGACTAATGCGTAATAACAGACAAGAAATCGTAAACTTTACCAGAGGAAAATGTTAATTCATTTACTTATTATGATAATAAGGAACTTGGAGATAATTATTAATACAGTCAGCGTAATAATAATAGTAATAATAATATCCATAACTAGCCAGACAGAGAAACAACAAAAAGTTAACTATATAGATAGAGACTAAAATAAAAATAAAAAAAAACAAAAGAGTTGGATACCAAAAAAGATTTTTTTTGAAAAAAAAAAATAAACAGACTGGTTAATGAATCGTCTAAAAGAAGTATCCCTTTTTGTAATGACCTAATTCAATCAGATAGAAATGATCAATCTCAACAGATTAAGTATCATTATCAAGTTTTGATTTGCTAAGTTTGAATAAATTGAGCATTGGGTAGATTGTTATAAATAAATAAATAATATTTACTTAGTATTGTTTGTTTGAATCTTCCCATTGATGTTTTTAGGACTGCAACTGGTCAGTCTTTAATTGGCATATGTGCATACGAGTTACAAATAGGACGAAACGCGCATCCTGGATTCCACTGCTAGCCACTATCCATCTTTGCTTAAATAAATAATATATTTGTAATATCCCAATGAGCAGAAATATTAGATTTTCTGACGTTTCGTAACTCAGTATAAGCCACTTCTTCAGATAATAAATAACCAAATTAACATTAATCCAAGTTTAAATAGTACAATGGAACAACACGAATATTAGGTGATCAATCTTAACAGACTTTCCAATGTATGAGAATGTGTTAACTATTAAGAATAATACAGAATCGGACAGCTATATGCATCGGTACATGTTATCATAAAAAATCAATACTATGGAATGAAATTATGAAGTGCCAGAATAATAAAACTAGTACTAGTATCAGTGGTTGCAAAAAGAGAAAGAATAACTGGACGGTGTGCTTGTTCCTTTGTTGACAGATAGACATATTACCTATGTCGCAAGTGATTGAAGTTTGTAAAACTCAACCGAACTTACTGAATTCGTGCTAAGATTTTGTCGGACACTAATCTATCACAATTGATACAATTTATTAATTAAATGATATAACCGACAGGATCATATACTTTCCTCTCTATCTACTAGTTTCAGCCTGGAGTTAAATAAAATTGGTACTTCGTTGAGTTGAATTAATTAACTACTTGTAAGATAAAGCTATGAAAAATCTTACTAATCTTTTTAAATTGACTTAGCTATTGTTCCAGTCCCTAGGCACTTGTTCCTCTTCCCAAATCTTCTTGAATAGAAGGTGAAGCATGTTTGCAGTTATTTCAATGTCTGACTTCAGTGCTTCTGCTGGTATATTGTCAGGTCCTGCCGCCTTCCCACTTTTGATTTGTCTGATGGCTATCTTGACTTCT
>NC_031500.1:10331506-10359493 GCF_000237925.1 Schistosoma mansoni | reverse complement strand
ATGGGAAGATTCAAACAAACAATACTAAGTGAATTTAAACTTCACACCATTTCACAAGCAAGTGGCTATCAGGACTCAGTAGCTGAGTGGATAACGCGATAACATTTGGAGCGAAGCGTACTGAGTTCGAGTCCCAGAGTGAACATCAACTCTGAGATGCAGGTACATCCAGTTGACGAGTCCCAAATAGGACGAAACGCGTTTCCTGGATTCCACTGCTAGCCACTATACATCTTTGCTTATAATCTTAGTAATCGTTATAGGGTTGTGAAGATTGTTGAGTTTAAATTGATATCATGAATGGATTAATATTAGATTTCCATTGCATTCCTGGAAGCACTGGACGGCTATTTCGTCTTAGTATGTTATTCAATACAAATGTCAAGACAGTTCTACTGTATGGGGCGGAGACGTGGAGAACTACGAAAGCCATTATCCAGAAGATAAAAGTGTTTATTAACAGTTGTCTACGCAAGATACTTCGGATCCGATGGCCAGACACCATCAGTAACAAGTTACTGTGGGAGACAACATACTAGATCTCAGTGGAGGAAGAAATCAGGAAGAAGCGCTGGAAGTGGGTTGGGCACACCTTGAGGAAATCACCCAACCGCGTCACAAGACAAGTCCTCACATGGAATCCTGAAGGTCAAAGGAGAAGAGGAAAACCAAAGAACACATTATGTCGAGAAATGGAGACAGACATGAGAAGAATGAACAAAAACTGGATTGAACTAGAAAGGAAGGCCCAGGAGATAGTGGGTTGGAGAATGCTGGTCGGCGGCCTATGCTCTATTGGGAGTAACAGGCGTAAGTAAGTAAGTAAGTAGGTAAGTAAGTAAGTAATGGGATTCCTCAGCAGTTTATATCTATATTATAATAGAATTAACTCATATAGTTACAGCATTTATATTTTTCTGGCGTATCTACTCATAAAAATACATAAATAAACAAAAAAAAAACAGATTTTAATAAACAAATCATCGATACAATATACACACTAGTTCCCTATTTATTAATATTCTTATTATGATTATTATTATTAGTATAATATTAAATTTTATTTGGTAATAAATTTCTTTCACAATAGTTATATCTCATATCAACATCCTACTACCCCCCCCCTATGTCAATGGTTTAAACTTCCATTATTTTTTTTTTAATTTTTGTAGACTTCTATCACAAATCATAAAACAATGGTGTAACTAACTGTACACGTGAACAAAAATAAAACTACAGAGTTATTTTTTATCCTTTTATTTTGAACTCTATTTGACCTAATTTAATAAATGACAATGAATAGAGTTGATCCAGATGAGGTGGTTGAATAAGATTAGTCAATGAAATTGTATAGAAATGTTAAATAGATTAGGCGTTGAATTGTAATAATTATCATTACTTATCCTGTTTCATTATGTATGTATGTAGTGTGTGTGTGTGTGTGTAAAGGACATCTCTTATTCTAAATATTATAATTATTATTGCCATCATTTCATAGTTTTATCAACAATAGTAAAAGAACAGATGGGAGAAATTCAAAGTACAAGGTCATTTTGTTAGGTTTTGTTTTTTTTGGGGGGGGAGGGGTGTATTTATTAAAAATAGTACTTCTTGCAAAGATCAGGTCTATATTCATCCATAATGTATGTATATTGAAATAATGATAATCCTTGGGAAAAGAAAGTTTCAATGTATTGAAAGATATTCTATGTAAAAGTTTGATTATTATTCTGTTACTATTCAATAATCAAATGTAAATATGTTAATTTGTTGTTAGGTCATTAAAATTAGACAATAAATATTGAGTAAAGTAACAAACAAACAAACAAATAAAACAATACAGACCTAGACATGGCGTATTACTGTTTAGTCATAGTTACAAAGATAATCAACAAAGTTAATGGAATAGAGAAGGTCTTGTAGATTTATGTTAAAACGGAATGTATGTTCCTTCTAGTTTTGTAAAATAAAATAAAAAAGTATATTAACGTTATTTAGATCATGAAACGATCAAAGATAGACAATCTTGGAAAACTAGGATGTACTAGACAACTTGTATGGTAATCTTCATATGTGTTCACCTATGAAGTCAAAGCCGGAGATTAGGCCTAGTATCTTCAGTTTCTTACATAAATAATTAACCTCTAGACCATTAAATCAGCATCCAATGGTGTAAACATTTAATTCTATTCAATTTACAATAATTCGTGAGTAATTTGCTCACATCCGATACGACTTAATATCACTGGTCACAACTTCCTACTAGAATTCAGTGAACTTCATTTTGAATCTACTCACTAGTGAGGACATAATGATTATCAGCATGGATTAATGGATATTGTTGAATTCTGTTGAAATCACAAAACGACCTTAATATAATATTGAATCCCGACTCAATGACCTGGAAGTTAAGCATTCACACCGAAGACCGAAGGTCCTGGGTTCGATTACCAGTTCCAGTGTCGTGGGTGTGTAATTCTGACGAGCTCCATACTAGAAAGAAATGACCATACTGTGCGTCTAGTTTTCCAACGGCTAATTAAAGTAGATCAGTTCTCTTAATCCCAAGAAAACTCAACAGTTTTCACAATCTCATACTGGTGTATTCATATATTTAGTTGACAATAATAAGAGTAAAAAATTCTCATCATCAGTTATCCAACCATGCAACAGATTTTTATCAGGCATGTTTTTTGAAATTTAAATTATTTGAAAAGAACAAGTTTTACAGAAGTTTGTTAAACTTCCATCTGTTAACTTCGGTCGTCATATATAATATTCATAAAACACAATATATTTCTCTCCCATTTTTATTTTTAAAGGATAAATAGGAAGGCAAATATGTTAACAGTTTCTAATATTTCCGTTTAAGTTTTCCAGGATTTGATAGTGGTGGTGTTCCAGCCAGAAGCATCTGTGAAGCCTACTGGGGAGACCTAGTGTTCCTTCTGGAACAGATTCCGGTTTTTCGAGACTCACAAATCTACCACGTGAAAGTGATTTAGAGGGGACCGCGGCGCTATGGGTCTTTACATGTATAATGCTATCACACCAAAGAACAAGTAAAGAAGTTTGCGATTTACTTACCCTGAATATGTATAGTGTACTTGCATATTAGTTAACACACGGCACACATGCATATATATATATACCCTGTGAGTAAATATACGTTACATGCACACCGGTAACACACAGGTCTTACCACATGCATACCATAGCATACACATAAGTATATTCACTGATCTCAGAGGGTACATGTTCATCGCTCCCAAAGAAAACTTATTTACTACACCAGACCGACTCTTACACATTATATGCAAATCATTTACACCATGGCTACCGCCACAATATTTCTTGACACACATAAGCATAAGCACTCTCTCAAAGGAGGTTGTCGATAGCCTCACCCTAGTATTTGCTAACAGCTCTTTTTATTATGTCTTCGTCCCGGTAGATAGGCCTCTGAATTTATGAGACGTGGGGCAGATATTTTCGCAACTCAACGTTTCTTTCGTACGACGCGAACACATTGTAAATAGATATATACTTGAACTACATAAGTTCAAGAACTTCCGCAATTCTCATACATAAACATACACATCAGGTAGCCCGAGCGGTATAGTGATCCCGGAGTATAGAACTCAGGATTGGTCAGATACAACAGAGTGGATGATCAGTCCGATCTTTACGACGTCGTAAGTTGACAAGAAGAGTTGCCATGACTATCCAGTAGCTCATGAGGAGGCCCCAAGTCGAATTTTGCTGCCAGTGTTTCATATCAAAATAATTTTATTGCCTAGTCACCTGATTACTTACTTACTCCTGTTACTTCTCGTGGAGGAGTATAGGTCGCCCAACAACATTCTCCACCAAACTCTGTCCTGAACAATCCTTTAAAGTTCTTTCCAGTTGCTATTCATTATTTTGATGTCTGCTTTCGATTCACAACTCAGTGTGTTCCTTGGTTTTCGTCTTTCCCGTTCCCTTTCAGGATTCTAGTTTGAGGCTTGCCTTGTGATGCAATTTGATTACTTCCGAAGTGTATGTCGGATCCACCTTTAGCATCCTTTCTTAATTTCCTCTTCATCTGGGAGCAAAATAAATTAATCAACCTATTATAATAGCTCGTGTTTACACACATTTAGCCAGTATTCATAATAATTCCTTGCAAACTAATCTTAAGTGGGTTGGTTATTTATAACGTTTACACAATTGAAAAATAATTGGCTCAAACTCTTAAGTAGGCCACTTTATATTATTTAAGATTAGTTTTACACACGAATCGACATTAAATAAAGAACCAGTGAAAACGAGATCGAAAACAGGATAATTTCGTTTCTGAGATCTTGTCAGTGATCACTGATAAACATACATGATCTTTGAGGAAGCCTGACAGATGAAAAAATGCCATGACAGAGCTCATAGTTAATGTTGTCAACAAATACTCACTTATTCCCTAAATGCTTTGAAAAACAAAAATAATGTTTTATTGCTCATTAATCGATTTTCTTTTCCTCAATTCACAATATTCTTTTATTCATGTTCCATCGTTGATCATGTCAATAATTCAGAATTATTTGGAATGGTATGAACTAGATTCAAGTCTTAACGTGAATAGGATATTGGTTCATCCATCTAATAAGCTAAAAACAGGATGAAAATTATTCTACTGGTTTCCGCTCCAAATCACATAATAAATATTCTCAAAAATTCTTGGGAAATATATCGTTCAGTATGGGGATTTGTGAAGATTGGAATATGTTAACAATTCAATTCACAGGTGAGTTTGAGCTAGACCACCAGTAAAGACCTGGAAGAAGTGGATGGCCGTTTTGTCCTAGTATGTGACTCCTCAAAAGTGAGCGCCCACGATTCTGCACACAAGACTACCTTAGATTGACTCGTGAATTCAATATCGTTGAAATATCATATTTTTAAAGTTTTTTAGTATATATGAGACATGTTTTACATCAGAGCGTATTGAATAAATCTGGCAATTTAAATTAATTGACTAACATTTCGAAAACTTCATTTCGTTTAGTAAGCTAATAAGAATGTTTAGTCAATAAAGTTTGCAAAATGTATGTGAATATATTATACTACTTATAAGTAAGCACATTATCAAATGAAAACTAATGGAAGGCAATTTTATGCTAGAATGTCCTGCCAGTTTATAAAACAGAAAAATCTACTGATATTTAATGTCGTTGTGAATTTTAAAGATTTCACTAACAATGGTTTTATTATTATTTCTGAGATGATAATTAACAAGAAAGATGAACTTTAAGGAGTGAGTAGGATGATGAATCTGTGTTTTCCTCACAGAAACCATGATCCAATTCAAGTTAGATCATCGTAAGAAACTTGAGAGCACTACACTACAGTTTCGCCCTCGTACTGGATGTCTCAGCACTGCGTTTATGGGACTATGAACGCAGGAATCGATACACAGGTTATTCAATGTATGCGCTTGAACATCTAACCTATAGACTACAGGTCTGGTATCCAATGGAGTTAAAGTTTGGCTTCAAATAATCCACAACATTGCGTGACCACCTTCTATTATCTTCGGTGGGTAACTACCTCACACTTGACACGGTATCTTTTCTATCCGAAACTTCTCCGCGCGGTGCATCTCATAGTTCCAGCAGATCTTAAAGATAGACATAATATCAATAGGGAATCAATACTACATATTTCCAATTAACTTCATTTTATGAATAAATAATGTTTATACAATGTGATTTTAGTTGATAGATTATAATAATAAACTAAATATACAAATATTTCATTGTACCATTGATTTTTATCCATAAATATTGTTGATTATAAACATACCCACCACTTAAATTAGTTCATTTCCAACAATAGTAATAATACCCATCTTCTTATCATATAACTAACTTTAACAGACATTCTAAGCAGAGATCGATGGTGGCTAACAGTGGAATCCAGTTTGACGAGCGTTTCGTCCTATTTGGGGCTCGTCAGCCGGATGTACCTACATCTCAGAGTTGATGTTCACTCTGGGACTCGAACCCAGTACCTTTCGCTTCAAACGCTATCGCGTTATCCACTCAGCTACTGAGGACGAAACGCACATCCTGATTTCCATTACTAGCCACTATCCATCTTTGCTTATAATGCTTGTGAATTAAGGCAATATCGAGGCAATACGCACAGTATACACATATGGCCAATAAGAGATTGACCAGTTTCAGTCCTAAAAATCAATGGGAAGTTTCAAATAAACAATACTAAGTGTACTTAACATGAACAGATGTACTATTAACATTTATCATCTCCTGAGGTCGGAGAAAAAATACGAGAGAATAATTTTCGTATCCTTTGACCACAGTGTGTTGCGTGTGTGTGTGTGTATGTATGTGTTTAGAATGATTGAAATCTCACATTACATAACATAACTAATGTTTGTTTGTTTTTATTTACCGATAAATAAGTTTACACTTTACAGTACATTACATTTGATAAAGTAATGATTAAACTGATAAGAAGTAAATCGAAAGAGAGAGAAAATTTTTTTTTGTTTTTCAATGATGAGTACATTTTCACCGTTTTATCAAATTTCTTTTTTTTCTTTTTTCTCTCTCATTTTTTTTTGTAAATTCATTGGATAAAGGTGGAAGTATTATGTTTACACAATTAAAACGTACTAATTTATGGCACGTGTCATAATTATCATTATGATTTTAATATTCTCTTTCTTTCTATCACTTCAATATGAAAGGAATTATGCTTGTTTGTTTGTTTGTTTCTAATGCATTCAAGCATATTCTCTAAAATTTTTCATTATGAAATCTTGTCATGTTACGTCATCATTTGGTTATTGTTATAATGATAACGTTGTTCTATTCTTTTCTTTTTTCTACACTGAACTATTTTTTTCTCTCCAATATTATTCAATCTTTAATTATAGCTGAAATCATAAGTCAATTAAAGCTAGACCATCATGGAAAACCTGGAAGCACTGAACGGCCGTTTCGTCCTATTATGGGACTCCTCAGCAGTGCTCGTTCACGATCCCGCACTCGCGAGATTCGAACCCAGTGTCTACCAGTCTCACGCCAGAGCACTTAACCGATAGACCACTGAGCCGGCATCCAACGGTGTCAATATCTAGCTTCAAGCAGTTCACAATTTTGAGCAATCAATCACCAGTTGTCTTCAGTGAGTTGATATCTTTGGGTTGGAATCTCGCGAGTGCGGGATCGTGGATGCGCACTGCTGAGGAGTCCCATAATAGGACGAAATGGCCTTCCAGTGCTTCCAGGTTTTCCATGGTAGTCTAGCTTCAATTGACTCATGATTTTAACTATGAATATACTAAGTTCTCCACAAAACCCCTTCTGATCTACAATCTTTAATTAGTTTCTCTGTAAGAATAATATAATATTTAGATTAATATTAATTGAAATGATATCATTCAATGAATGGTTATGAACCAACATGTATTCAATCAGTTATAAACAATATAGAACTTATAAGCAAAGATGGATAGTGGCTAGCAGTGGAATCTAGGACGCGCGTTTCGTCCTATTTGGGACTCATCAGCTGACGAGACTATATCGAGGCGTTACGCACAGTTGACTCATATGCCAATAAGAAACTGATTAATTGCAGCCATAAAAATCAGTGGGAAGATTCAAACAAATAATACCAAGTGAATGTAGAACTTGTTATGTATATGTTCCAGTTCAAACTGTCATACTAAAATTAGCATAGTGAGATAAAATGATCAAGATAAATATCAAATAAATAGAAGTAGCAATAATATGAGTGGTGATATAAAATATTAAATATAGACGAGATGATTTAAGAAGAAGGAATTTATTCGTGAAAGGAAAAGTACAGGATAATCTTAAAGCTCAAAATGAAAAGGAATTGTACAAGGATCATTTTAACCGATTCTTAGTTATGTGATCCAAGATCTTTAACTTTTAATCAGGGTTATCATATGGATCATAAACGGATAGTCGGTACTTACAAATTAACATTCAATTTTCCCATAGACTATTCCGATATCTTGGTTAATTCATCTTAAGCCCTTTCTCAACCTACTTTAACACTAGCTATTACAGCGCCACAAAGTAGGTGGTTTGATATACGCAATACACATCCCAGCCAGCTCAGTCGATGGAAATTCACTACCACATTAATCGATTTGCCATTTTTGTCTAGAATATAAATCTATCCTTAGTATTACTCACTCGATAGCCTCACTAGGCACGAGCAATGTTACTAAGGTTCCTATGATAATATACTACCAATCTACCAATATCTTCTATTTATAAAACAGAACACAATTAATTCACTGACTCTATAGATTATGAAGAACTAATACTGATTGACTTGAGTGATAGATTAAATTTTTGTCTATCGAATGATCAGTATGTCACTTTTTGGTATCAGTATGTGTTGAGACCGATAGCGGATAAAGTCAGAGACTATTCAAATTTTTTCGATTCTACAAGTATTTGCTAAATACAGTGAAACCATTAATAAAAAAATATGTGTTCAAGTAAGAAACTGGTGACATTCATAAGGCCATAGTCTAACGAGTGAATTTTAAGAGATAGAAAGAAGCATCTGTCAAATACTTCAAGTTATTTGAATAGTAAGATGTGAAGAAGTTTAGATGAACCATACGATGTATCAGTGAAATACATTTCGAATAACCTGATCATACATTCACTTGTTAAGACGTATATACATAGATTGGGGGGTTGGAGAGAGTCAGTTGGAAATCCTTGACCTGAGTTTCATACTAGTTAATATTCGTCAAAGAGACACATTAGCAATCTTAAATGAACAGGTTACTTTTTGTAGGATTCAAGCCAACGTTATCCAGCTTCATATTCTAAGATTTTACTACTAAATTATTCAGGCTAAAACTAGTCTCTTGTATGACCAAAATATTTAAAATTACGTAATCACAGGGAAACAATCGACATTATGTTAACCAAAATCCTGAATATCCGTTAAATTCTATCACAATGAAGTCGGTTATTATGAATATACCAGCCATAATATTAATCGGTGAAACATGTTAAACTAAAGATTAAACGTTGCTGTTGTAGTACTGACAAATCACTTACAAAACGTATCAAGGATAGATGATTTCGATTTTAGTAATGTACAGTACTAAGCAGAAAAGTTGGTTAGTTCTATTATGAAATAGCTATATTGCAATGTACCAAAATTTGGAAACTTTTTTGACCAAGCGACAACATTTTACACTTCCCCTAGTAACTTTTAGATTATCGATAAAAAGTTTGAAGTATGATAAAGTAGCTACTACCACGTATTACCTGAATTTCAAAGCAATCTTTCATGATAACTGTGTATGTTATTTTTTCATTGAAATTTCATGGAGTGGCTTACAGTAGGATTAAAGTAATGATAACGACCCTGAATGTGAGAAAGTTGACGTTTGGTCAGAATATCTTGAAGGACCATCAGTTGCCTTGAGATTTATTATTGAGTAGTATTCAGCATGAAATCAAGTTAGTAAATATGATGATTAGTCAGTATACCAGAGAAATAACCTGCTTGGGATACTGTTAGAAGCTGAACTATACCAACGAACGACCTTGAGATCTTAACAGTTTAAATCAATCAGGGGATATCAAAGATAAATAAATGAGTTATATAATAATAGTACCAAAACTTAATATATGGAGTTTAGGTTCCTTCCATAATAGGCTATGTTCGCGTTTGAAGCGGACAGTGCTGGGTTTAAGTCCCGGAGTGAACATCAACTCTGAGATGCAGGTACATCCAGCTGACGAGTCCCAAATAGGACGAAACGCGCGTCAAACTGGATTCCACTGCTAGCCAATATCCGTCTTTGCTTACAAAATCTGTTGAGAATATTTGTGAATCTTTTCAGTGCTGGAAAAGAGAATGAATATAAAGTTTAAATGACAGGAAAAACGATAAAAGCCGGATTGATGAACTTATATATTCGGTAACAGATTGTTGTCACTGTGATTCTGATTAGATCATGGAGTATTCTGTAATACATTATCAATCAATATTAGGCTTTGAGCGAATTAAATACGGAAGTCTGTAAAAGTCAGAAATCTTATAGTTCAAAATTAACATTGTAAGAATGGCCCACGAGTGAACTCGGGGAAGCTCTAAAGAAGCACAGAAAGAGCCGAAGACATTTCATCTAATTATCTTTTGGAAGAACATTCCAGAATCTGTATGTGTAGCTTCCCTATCGGACAAACTCTAGATATAACGAACATTCAATTTATTATATAACAAGCTTATTTAACATTCAATGTTATTATATTTGGAAGTTAAAGATTAAATTAAATCTAACTCTGTTTCCTTTTAAGATATCAAATTAATTATGTTGTACTTATAGTTATGCGAACCGGTGTTGTAGAGTCATCGAATTAAAACAATCATAGTTGGCTACTAAAATATATTATTAACCTTTGCTTAGTTATATCAAGAAAATTTCCCTATGAATCTGTTACAATATGAAACAATTAAAGAAATATATGAAGGAAAATATATAGAACTTATTATAATAATCTTTTCTATTACTGGAATCACGAAGTGATTTAAGTTGAACCATTATTGAAAACATAGGAGTATTGCATGCCTGTTTCGTCCTAGTATGGGACTCATCAGTGGTGCACATCCACAGGAGACTGAAACCAAGGACGTTCGGTCTTGTGTTTAATCTCTAGACCACATAGCCAGCTTTAAGATGGAACTCTTGGAGTTCTAGTGAAAAACCTTGACTATTTGAGTTAAATCCTTATCGGACATGAGAAAGTTATGTACCACAAGCGATAGATGAAAGGTTGAGAGAGATCATGAATCAATTTAAGCGAGATACTAGCACCATTGGGTTCCGACTCAGTGATTCAGAGGTTAGGCTTCCGCTTTCAAGACCTAAGGTCTTGGGTTCATTTTCCTGTGGTGGGTTCATGAGTATACAGTACTGTGGAGCTACAACAGAACAACTGTCGAGCACTTCCCAGTTTTTAATGGTTGTCTAACTTTCATCGGTTCATGATTCCAATGAAAATTCTACAATCTTCACTAATCCCACAAACTAATAGTCTACAATTATCATTTTCAAATTTTATGACGATTAATGTATGACATAATGCAAGTGAAATGTAAGATGTAACTTTATTACACTCAAATATTTATTGTGAAACTCATTGGTTAAATCAGTATTAATTAGGTCACACATATCTTCTCACACTTTGATACAGTCAGTGGACAATATTGACCTGATAATATAAGTTTTTTTTAAAAAAAAAACTATCATTCATTCTTGGATGGTTCCCCCCTCTCTCTCTCTTATACGCCGCCTAAGATCAAAAATACAGCTTTAATAAATGCCGAAATGTAACAAAGTATTCCTATTTTCTTTGGCCGGTTAAAATGAAAAGATGACCTTATCGATCAAATTATCATCATGTTAATACAGTTTAAACCAAGTTTTCAAAACACTTTAAAAATCGTTATGATAAATTCATTAAAGCTTTTTATCTCAAACCGAAAAAGGAGCCCTGATAAGGACTTGGAATTACCAAACATTACGAAATATTATCAAATGTATGTAATAAAGATTTTGTCGGCTTAACTGATAAATATAAATATAATAATAATAATACGACCTCTAGTCTAAGCAACCCGATATAACTTGATGACGTATACCAAGGTATTTGAAAATCTAGATCAAACAGGGTAACCTGCTTTCTGACTATCTTCAACTACATAACATCTCAACATGGTGCATGTAGTGTTCAGTCACTTAGACTAGTGACTACACTGTAATTTGCATCGATAGAGTTCGATTAAAACTAAGGAATTAGACAAACGTTACATTGGTCACTGGTTAATGACTTGTAATAAATCCATTTAACTACATTAATCAAATGCATTCATCGAAGCATTCTTCTCCAAAATCGAAATCCTTCACCTGTTTAATGGCAGTGATAGAAACTATTCAGAAAGAAAGTTTTCTGTAGAGAAATTATGATTAAAAGTTTTAAAACTATTTTTTAAAACATAAAGTATATCATTTAAAAGACTGTCTTCGGCGAGACTATAATTTATGGACGAATCAATCAGATTCAGGATAACAGGTCTTAGATTCGGGCGCGACATTCACTCATCCATTTCGTTAAAGAGTGTTTTGACATTTTAAATGATTTCAGTTCGTGATGAAAACTTTAAATTTAACTCCTAACCCTAACTATCAACTGTTAATCATAATCCTTATTCTTCACATAGGTTTATAACTGTCATTCAACCCTAGCAAGTAGGTGGACCTTCTCAAGACCACTTTGACGTCGCTCAAAGGTCATCCATAAATTATGGTCTCACCCTGTTTTCTTATTAAACTGTGAAATGCAGTTTCACCCCATACATACTTCAATGATTTGTAGACTATCTTCGTTAATAAATCTCAGTCGGGTGAATTCACATGGATGATAGAATGCTTATTTCAGTAATATCTATGACAAAATTTAACTGGTATTGTGAGAGATAACAAAACCGGATAATTTCACAATGTTCACAGAGTTCTTTTTAGAACAAAATCGGACAGGTATTTTGTTCCAGTACGAAACAAATATTTCCGATAGCAATGGATGATGGTTGTGCAATGTCGGGATTTGACTGAAAGTAGAAATATAGACCATCGAATACCGCCTCAGTGTTCTGAATATAAAGTGCTGGCCGCGATACCAAAATATCTTCTGTATGATCCCAGATAAAGTTGCGGATGCAAACTATTATTAAAATGTACACTACGAGGACTAAACAGACGTATCGCCACTTCTTGCTTTTCGATGGTTATCTAACTATGATCGTTTCTTGATGTAAACTATAAAATACCCGTGAATGAATCTAATGAAGAAATGCCTACTGATAGAAACTAATATCCACCTCAAACTAGAGGTGAAAATCCGTGCATATTCTTAATCAACTGAAGAAATTGTAAACGTGAGAGTAGATATTAGAGAATGTTAAAATAATGATGGACTTGAGAAAATCTCAAGGTAAAATCTAGACTTTGATAATGATGAAAATGTGAAGCGTTGAAGATGGATTTGAAAAGAATACTAACATTATAAGCGGATATGAATGGTGGCTAGTAGAGAAGCATAAAACATGAGTTTCGTCCAATTTGAGACTCGTCAGCCGGATGCATCTGCATCCCAGAGTTAATGTTCACTCCCGGACTTGTATTCAATACCCTCTGACCCAAACGCCATCACGTTATCCGTCTAGATACTGAGTCCAGAAAACCACTGGTGGATAACTCTTCAGCGGCCAAAACAAACGGTAATGGGTTTAAGCCACAGAGTGTACATCAACTGTTGGGATGAAGGTATATCAGTCTAATGAGTCCCAAATAGGAAGAAACTCATGTTCTATGTTCCTCTGCTAGCCACCATTCATCTTTGCTTATAATGCTTGTGACCTGAGGAAATATTGAGGAGCTCCACTCAAGATGCACATATGCTCATAAGACACTAACTAATGACAGTCCTGAACGTTAATGAGAAGATTCAAACATCAAAGTGAGATGAATCAATACCAAAATTAGCATCATTATTATTTTCATGCATGACTTTCATATTTATCTAAGGTGTATTCATTTTGTCTAAGTTTCTGAACATACTGACTTCATCTTTTCTGAAAGTATCGGCTGCTCACTACCCTAAACTTCATCCCATCTTTTGATTGCTTTTTGTGGGTACTTGACATGCTACTTTAATAATACTTAGTAGTTTAAGAAATTAATACTAATTTCCAAGGATGGGCAACAAATGACTAATATTCCCGTTTTATTATAAATTACTTATTGTCTTCATTTTTATTCTTAATTTAATCCACTTCTCTACTCTGGATAGTGCTGCAATGCCTTGAAACAAGACCGATTTTTCAAACTTATAAATTTGGTTAAATACTGATTTCTGATAGTGATACGGTTATTTGTTGTGATTGTAAAATAGTTTTACCTCATTGCAAGGGAACAGAACTGCTTTGTTGAAGTAAGGACTACTAACTAAACGTCATCAAGAATAAATTACATACCATTTTAAATTTTTCGATCAATCAGTAAATTTGAATAGATTGAACTGGTGGTTTGTCAATAATCCTGACTCAAGGCTGCTATTGCTGGTTGGCGCATTATTTATTGTTTTAGTACATGGGAAAGTCATAGAAGTCGGTATTCCAAGCGGTGGTTTTATCAAGTGATATTTAATGAACCAAAAAGCATAACAAATCTAATGTCAATATAGAATTTGTGAAGTCAATAAATTAACTGACTGTACTTGGAAATATTGTTCATCACAGAAACATATTTATTTCATCACTAACTAGCCCTTATTAATCTTTACCTTTTAGTTTCGTCCCCATATATGAGGTGTCATTCGAGCTTTCCTTTTTCTCCTGAATGAGTTATATTATCTCAAAATGGAGCGCTTAATTTACTAATGTCAATTACTTCAATTATCGTCTGAGGCAGGGATGTACTTATTTGTATGCATAACATTTGGTACGATTTGATTTTCATTCATTTCTTTGACTGTCACTTCTTTCTTTACGCTGAACTACATGGTATTAAATTCTTTTGAGGAATCCGACCTGATGACTGAGTGACACGTAAAATATCGGTATAAAAAACGAGATATCTGAAAAAAATATTGTGGTATATGCTATTGACGTCGACAGATATAAGTAGTATGTAACACTAATCGAAAGTGGAGTGCTTATTGGCAGAAAATCGAGAAAATCAAAGAAAAAAGGATGAGAACAGAGAGTTATTGGTATGGAAACGAAGGAACAACAAAGTTTGAGACAATTGATGTATATTTTGCAAATGAAACATTTACTGTATGGTTCTCAGATTTTACCAAGATATTTTGTAATCTATTAAAATACATTTTGGTTGTCTCCTCTTGTGTTCTCGTTCAATACAATATTACTACAGGACAGAAAAAACCAAAGCAGGAATAACGTTTGTAAACTTCGTAATGTAAAGCAACCCATTGAGTTAAAGTAGTTTAAAGACACAGATCTTAAATCTCAACATAGTATACGTGATTTCAGTTCACTTAGATTAGTGAACACATACCAACTTGGTCGGTAGAATTTAATCAGCACCAAGAAGGACTGGACACATATGACATTGGTGTTTATTCAGTGATCAATCAGTTGTAAAGATTTACAGCTCACAGAAACATACTTACTCTCTTCTCACTGGCATAGCAGGTTAAGTAAGCGCTTGGAAAACTGGTATAACTTGACTGAATAACAGCGGAACGAAACAGTTAGATATTATATTCTCTTAAGAAGTTTTAATGATTGATATCATATGGTAAGCGTTTTTTCAACAAAGGGATCAAGTAAAAAGCTTTTATCAGATGCCAACTATTCAGTTTACCTAGTTAAACAATTTCAAAAAATATCAACCACTTAGGACTCTGAATTTTAAAGGAGGAAAAATGTGTATAACTGTTACATATTTAAAAAAACATCTGGGAAATATATTTATATATACTGTAAAGTTATTTAAATATCAGCATGAGGATTTCTGGAGATTGTAGTATTTGAACAGTTGAGTTCAAGAATCGATCAATCTATGATCTTGAGCAACCCTTCATCTATTGTTTGAGGTGGATAACTTCTTGATACTCGACACGAATTGGACTCCACGGGTCACAGCTTCTTGCTAGAACTCCATGAAATCCATCTTGTAGCTGGTCTAGAGGTTAAACGTTCGTGAACGAGACTGAAGTTCCTAAGTGCGGGATCGTAGGTACACACTGCTGAGGAACATCATACTAGGGCGAAACGGCTGTCCAGTGCTTCCAGGTTTTCAATGGTGGTTTAGATTAGATCGGGTCGTGAATTCGGTTGTTAAAATACTACAATCTCAACAAATCCTCATGCTGAAAATTGACTTTTATTGAGATTGTGAATCGATCTAAATAAAACAACCAATTGGAAACCTGGAAGTACTGGATAGTTGTTTCATCCTACTATGGGACACCTTGGTCGTGTACATCCACGACATCACATCCAGTGACTAAACTTATGAAACTCAATTTTGCATGCAAACAATTAACTTCTAGACTGCTGAACAGGGGTCCAATGGAGTACAAGTCAAACTTTAGCCAATTCATTATATATTCAGACTATCTTTTGTTATATTCGGCTGATAACTTGTTCATACCCGATAAAATTTAGCTCCACTAGTCATGGCTTCTCATTAGAATTCTAGAAATCTCCTGTCGATTCTAGTCACCAGCAAGAACGCGACACTTATCAGTGTAGAGTTATAAATATTATTGAATCTACTCAAGATTAACTGAAATCCGTTCATGATCTATTGACATTCAATTATCTATACAATCCATTTCTGATAAACTAATTTTGCCAAACTGATGGTATTTCTTAATTCAACATTAAACTGAGGTAAGAAAATCCATCAGTTTACTGTAACGTGACAAAAAAATAACCACAATATTTGCAATAATTAATGAAATGAAAGGTTATTACAATGTGTAGGATGATAAGCAAAGATGGATTGTGGCTAGCAGTGTTTTCGTCCATCTTTGCTTATAATGCATTTGAACTAAGGCTATATCGAGACAATACGCACAGTATGCACATATGCCAATATGTGACTGATCAATTGCAGTCACAAACATCAATGGGAAGATTCAAACAAACAATACTAAGTGAATTTAATCTTTAGGATGGTTGATACAACTCTTCATTGATGAAACTAAGCTTTGTCAATTATTATTCATATTGGAAGTTGTTTCATTGAATTATTAATTGTAGTAGATTTAATAAAAGCGAAGTGAATTAAGATGTTGTCGTAATTATTCATTCAAAAGTTATTCATGAATAATTAATGATAATCAATTTAAATCCTTTAATGTATTCATATTATTAGAGATATGTTTTCAACTACTTGTGAGTAGTATGAAGTGAAAAATGAAAGTATCGTGAGTCATACATCTTGTTAGTTAGAAACATCAGTGATTGATGAAAACTAAAAGGATGAAACACAGTAACAGAAGGAGAAGAAGGAATTGTTATTTAATTATGTAGTAATGAAAACCCGGTTCGTCAGTGCAAATATATGTCACTGAAGTCATGAATTGATCAAAGTTATATAACCATTAAAAATCTGAGAGCACTGGACGACTTTTTCGTCTTAATATGAAACTTGTACACTATTGGATCCTGAGTCGGTCGTCTAGAGGTTGAGTGCTCATACACGAGACTGGTGGTCCTGAAACAGAGTACCGCTCCCAATTCTCGTGGATGTGCATTGTTGAGGATTGCTATACTCGGATGGAATAGCCATCCAGTGCTTCCAGGTTTTTAATAGTTGTCTAACTTCTATCGATTCGTCATTTCAATGAAAGGCAACAATCTCCACAGCTCTATACTAACAAATATATATCATACAACCAACTTTGAACTCACTATCTAGTCAAATAAACTTGAATCAGTCGTTCAGTCATCAACACATATGTATGCAAATGTACACCGGAAAAAGTGTGTGCTGGACTAGCTTAGTGGTTGAGGTTTATATTCTTTCAATCAATAAGTCTCTGATCTATAAATTTAGCAAAAATATACTAACGTTATATATACCTTGGCTTATCTATTTCGTTTTACCATTTGAAATACAAAATAATTATTTTCAAATGATGAAATTGGTTGATCGAACATCATCTATTATGCTTGAATAAGTATACTCAAAATGTCCTGTGAGTTATAATTGGCGAACTGAATGAAAGTGTACACAACTTATTGGAATATATACATCTGTCCCTCATGTATATAAAAGTTAAGATCTTGACACAGTACATTATCAGTATGGAGATTTGTCGAGATTGTAGTATTTTCACTGTTGAATTCATTAACCGATTTAGTGAGAAGCCATGACCAGTAAACTTCAATCCGTTTCGGGTGTGAAACAGTTATCCACCTCAGACAATTGATGAAGGGTTGCACAAGATCATGGATCGACTGAAGTTAGATATTAACAACAATGGATGCCGGCTCCATGATTTAGATGTCAAGAGTTCGCGAGCGAGACCGAAGTTCCTAGGTTTGAATCCCGAGTGTGGGTTTACGGATGGGCATTATTAAGGAGTCCCATAATAGGACGAAAAGGTCAACCAATGCTGTTATTATTATTGTTATTAAAATAACAGAAGTTCATAATTACCATTCACTGATATTTAGCTACATTTTCTTAAGAATTCAGGTTATAATCAATTCGGTGATGATTTTCTGTGCGATTTTAAAAAGAAATTATGCTTCATGCCGTGAGAATTCGAATCTTTCCACTGTTGATATTAATAACTTCAAATAATCATTCTCTTTTGACATTTATACACCCTGAGCGAATTGGCTATTTGAATTTAAGTACCTAAGGAAATAACAAGTTAACATTCAAAATTAAAGGCATTGGGTTCGAGTCTCTGTACGAATATGACTAGGATACAACTACATCCAGCTATTAAGTAAAAAAATAAGACGGAACGTTGATTTTAGATCCCACTGTAGTATCAGTTTACATGTTAAGCCCATATACTTTATTCTAGCTACTGGCCAAGCCAACTCACCTATATATTGTGAGTCATATTTCGATCCTGTTCATTATTCGCTTATTAACCTTGACTACCTTGTTATATGAGCGCATGTGTATGTACCCTTCGTGTCTTATTCATCATACGTCTGTCATTCATTTTTGTCTGATTATAAATATTGAGTAATGCTTGCTCATAGCGAGTTGGCTTCCCCGCCAATCTCCGATACGCATTATTTTCACTTCGCTCTCAGTTGGCTTCTCAGCCATCTCCACTATGCGTCATCTTTGCTTCGCTCGCTTACACTTGCTCATGTGCCCACAGCTTTCTCATCTGCATCATTCATCAATAAAAATGTAGTTGCCGCTTCCTTTTGCCTTCTGATTTTACGCACCGTTAAGATTGGTATAATAACGGTTGTCGAAGTGAACTATCAATGAAGCACGGCACTACACCACTACTAATAATTATTCAACTCTGCCTAGAAATCTTTATCTTTCTTCGAATTTCCAAAGCTTTCATACATTCTTTTCCTCTACTATATGTCTATGAATATATATATATAAGTTGGTATTACACTAATATAATATATTCATAACCCCATGCTGTGTAATTACAGACCTGCTGTGCTTCAAGACAGTCTGTTGCTTAGTGTCTACATTCTATATACGAACAATATCATACTGTATAAACATCATATACCATTATTTGCAATAGTTGATTGAAAGCAAATGTTTACATTGACAACAGAATGATAATTTATCCACACATAGACACACAATTACTTATATACATTTTCATGCTTAAAAGAATAAAAATACTGGTAATAATATTGTATCAGTACATCATATCATATTATTACTATCAGTGATATGTCGAGTTTATTGACAGTTTAAATGAAAGACAGAAGACGTAAAACAACAGCAACGAAAAAGCCATTTGAATGTTCAACCGTAATATCTCAACAATCATTCAACTAATCAATATAGATATGTTTGGTGTTAAATGATCAGTGCTTTATTTTCTCCTGTGGTTACAAATAAGATACCATCTGTAATATTATACCTTATACTACTTATATATGTGTGTGTGAAGGAGAGCTGAAGAGAGAGATACGTACACACATATACAAAGCTAATGGTTATACATGTAATTTACATTTGAAAAAAACTTGTCAATCATAAATCCATCTACCTATCTAGCCACTATGAAAAATGTTACATTTGCTCTAGGAGAAAAAAATAAACAAACGAAAGAATCTAATCACAAACATGTAATTATATCTTAGAAATGAGATATGAAACCAACTTTTTTTCTGTGGTATAGTAGAAAATTAGTAGTTCATATTTAATTCATTTAGTATTGTTTGTTTGAATCTTCCCATCGATGTGTTAGGACTGCAACTGGTCAGTCTCTAATTGGCATATGTGCATACTGTGCGTATTACCTCGATGTAGCCTTAATTCACAAGCATTGTAAGCAAAGATGGATAGTGGCTAGCAGTGGAATCCAGGACGCGCGTTTCGTCCTATTTGGGACTATTCATTTAATATTCATTAATAGACTAGCAGATTTCTGTCGGTGTTTGAAATTCTCGTTACGGCTATCCAGTATAAAGTTTACATTGGTCCAGTAGCTTGGGGTTTCTATCTTCCTGTTTACTAATCAAATCTCCTGTGTAAACGAAATATTATTAACCTGATATGTTTTGAGAACAAGTAAGCTAAGGGTGTAGTATATCGATAAAACTAATGGATAGTGTAACTATATTACGAATGTTTGAAGGGATTTTGTGGAGAATGGCTTAATTTGTTGGTTGTTCTCGTCATTCGGATTTAGGGAGCACTGAACAGATGCTTTGACCTAACATGGAACTCCTCAGTAATCCTCACTCATGGACTCAGGACGGGTCATACTTAGAACTCTCAGGTCTCACAGTTAATCCTTAATCATTAAAACCAATCATACAATCTCAACTTCAATCAATTTTCTCAATGATAATGAATCACTCACTAAAACAAACCAGCTCTCTTATGATCCCCAGTGTACAATCAGAATTCACAATGAAATCCGATCAGTTTGTGAAGGATACTAACCACAAATTCAAAATATGAATAGATTGAATTCAGGACATATCAACTAATAAACGGATTAAAAGTTTTTTATGACGTTATTTGCTCCGTCTGAAGATGGTTTTAGCTCATAAAAAACTGACATCAGTTGCATACTATAAATTAGAATAAACTATAAAACTATTTCGTCTTACTCTCAAACTAATTAGTAATGATTATCTATGACTGAGTACAGTAGATGAAGACCAAAAAATTTCAAATCTCAGTCTGACTAGTGATAATATAGTTCGCGTGAGATTATAATTTATGGACGACCTTTGAGCAACGCTAAAGTGACCTTGAGAATGTCCACCTACTGACTAGGGATAAATGAGAGTTTTAAACTAGTGCGAAGAATAAGGATTGTGATTTACAGTTGATGGTTAGGGATAGGGATTAGATTTAAGGTTGTCATCACGAACTGACATCAGCTAAAATGCCAAAATGCTATTTAGTCAAATGGATAAAGAATTTCCCTCCGAAATCCAAGACCTGTTATTGTAAATTCATAAATTATAGTCTCGCCTATAATTTGACCTCTCTTCATATGTGAACTACAAATTAAAACTGTTACATTAGTAATGTTTAATGTTATATTCCTTGCATTTGTAAGTAGATTGTCTCTTGTTTGGGATATTCCATCAATGAAATACAACTGAAATCCTATTCTATATGTATTTCTAATATTTTAACTAATTGTATGGCCAAGTAGTACATAACTCAACGTGAAAATTTGTGTTCTGATATGTCTTGCTGATTAAACGCTATATTCGGATCCTGAGCTAGTCTCGTAACCCCCAAGCTAGAACTACACAACGACTTGAACACGAGAGAAATGGCACAAAATATACGAGAGGCACTTTACTTCAAAGGTTCATTTATGTAAAGAAAAGATAGGGTTTTTATAGTATTTTAGAAGTCCTTGGGTTTTCCTGAAAATTCTAGAATACTACTAAACATAGTAGCAGTATAGTAATCAGCTAATCAGAACCTCTACATGTGACTTCTCATTTTCGCGATATTTCTAGAAAAACTTCTAATCAAACGCTGACTGAATAAAATGCTTCTTGGTGCTTCCTGAGCTTGTCATGTCTATTGCTAGTAAATTTCAGGATCGCCCCAACAGTTTCATTTCTCTTACCAAGATTCAACTATTTCTATGTTAAAAATACATCATTCTTACTAAAGGGATTATATTACAATCTATTTACTTGATTTTTTTATGATAAGCAAAGGAGAAAGAAAAAGGGAAAGTTACATATGCAGTCAGTGACATTTAAAAATGGTTACAGTTGTCAACATAATCTTTTATTTAGGAAGAGAATTGATACATACCTGAGAGAAAGAGGGGGAGAGAGAGAATTTACTGACATATCTAATATGGCATTCGGTTATATTGATGGTGGAATCAGTTAAATATAAATTGTAATTTTTTTACTTAAATAAACTACATTAATTGGCTGAGGATAAACTTTATGTTGTCAAGTCATCTGAGTGTATCGTGATCAGTGATTAAGGTTATGTTTCCGTTTATTTCGTTACTCAATTGTAGATATTTAGGAATAATGTCTATGATAGAATTAATTGGAGGTATCACTTTTGCTGTGCTGTGATTTTTCGTTTATCATGACTGACCGCACTACACATGACACGTCCTTAGCATGATGGAGTGGTATTTTCGTCATAGACAATTATACATTTTTCATGTAGGTTTGTAAAAACGACAGATAATGAAGTTTAACCTCCGTCACGGATTATGACAGTGTATATAATAAGTCGCACTTCATTTTGGTTGGTTGTCAGATGCGAGGTCAAAATTGTGAACAAGCGGGGAGTTTATCTTCACCCATTTAATTCTGATTAGTAAATGATTGAAAAGATTTTAAAGGTTCTAGATTGTAACTTAATAGTGACTGACATTTATCAAAAAAATATATCTACAATCTAGATGGATTCGATTTCCTTAAATGATGTGAGGGCATGTCACTCAGTGCTGCAGTTTGAGATGTTATCACTGAACTGTTCATGCTACAACTAACCTCCCTTGAGATATAGATGTACACATTAAATGATTAGTGAGTAGTGATCAGTGACAAACAAAAGTGTAACATGGCGTTGAGTCATTTAGGCGAATGATCATCACTAAAACTTCATCGATATAGTTCAAACATTAGTAACGTTGGATAACAGCTCAGTGGTTTGCAGGCTGAGTTCTCACTGTAAGATATCAAGGTGCTAGGTTCAATTTTCAGTGCAGTCATGAATGTGTAAAGATAACCAGTTACATCATCGGACTAAACAGCCGTCCACTGTCTCTTGACTTTCAGTAGTTGTCTAAATAAGATCAGTCTGTGATGTAAATCACGAAAACTCAACTATCTTCACAAACTACTCACTCCAACTGTGGTTATATTAACGACTTCATTTCAATAAATTGTGGTTATACTCATTCGAGATGAATACTAAGAATTATGTTATCAATACCAATGAAATAATTATGGAATTGGTTGATGAGAACAATCATCGCCGATGACATCAGAACTACAAAACCAATCAAAATGTGTATACAAAGAAATTCCACTGTTTAGAGATAACGAATTATGACAAGTCTGTTTAATCACCAACAAATTCACAATGTAGTCGAGTTGAATTGAGAAGGATATGATAGAGTTTTGAATCTCTCAAGGAGTACTATTTTCTTTATTACAGTTGAACGATAAACAGTAGAAAACCTATAGTAAGCAAAGATGGATAGTGGCTAGCAGTAGAATCCAGGACGTGCGTTTCGTCCGACTTGAGACTTGTCAGCTGGATGTACCTGCATCTCAAAGTTGACGTTCAACCCAAGACTCGAACCCAGTACCTTTCGCTTCAAAGGCCATCGAGTCATCCACTTAGCTACTGAGTCATGATAGCCACTTGCTTGTGCAATGGGGTGAAGTTTGAATTCACTTAGTATTACTTGTTTGAATCTTCCCATCAATGTGTTAGGACTGCAACTGTTCAGTCTCTTATTGGCATATGTGCATACTGTGCGTATTGCCTCGATATAACCTACTTTGACAATTTCCAGTAGATCATCCCTAACAGAAAATAACAAACTGGTTCATCTCTAATTTTCGAGTAATGTTGATCACTCTTTGCATTTTATGTGAACGTTTTATACTCAATATAATGAACTAATTCATACAACAACTTGACAAATATTCATTTCGATGTATTTCGTGACTCGTCATTGTGAGTGGGTTGTTTCAGACAAAGATTTGAAGTAGAGTAATAATAACGAGTTTGTTTATGTAGATTAAGGAAAACACTTTTCGATGGGGTATTTATGATAATTTGAGAACAAGTAAAACCACAAACAACCAAATAGTCTGTTATATTTCGTCCGGAATAAGCTATAGGAAAACTCAGGTTAAATAGGGAAGACTTAAATGTATATTCACGTGTGTTTACGTGCATGTTTGTGTATGAAAGAGAGAGAGAGAGAGGGTAGTAGTAATCGATGAGTCAGAATGATGCTCACAGAAGTTGATTACATTTAATGTGTAAATCATTTGGGAATTCTCTTGGTTAAGTCAAAACAACAACTGTTCTTTGTTGCATGAATTGACAGAATTTCTCTTTGAAAAACAGGTTGGGGAAAATTATTGAAAAACCTCGGTTGGTTGTTTACATTTTGTTTATTCAACAAACATTGAACAGATTTTATGAATTATGATTTTTAATAATGGTTAACAGTGGAATTCAAAAGGTGGCTTTCGTTCTGACTGGAACACATCAGTTGGATACACTTGCAAACCAATGTTAATGTTTATACAGTTGTCTAATGTAACTACAAACAATAACGAAGTATTCGCTTGATCTAAACAGATAACGACACCAATTGATAAAGAATTATGTCCTACATATGAATAACAGAGTATACGTAATACTTTACGAATAATAGCTAAGTTGCATTTACGATTCATTTATCACTGAGTTGTAACCAATACCATGTTTGTTTAGTGTTGATCGAATTCTGTCAACTATGTTACAATGTAATCTCTTGAGTAAGTGATTTAACATCATGTACAGTATGTTTGAATATTCTGTGGTTGGAGTTAGTTGATATGATCCATTGTTTGACCTACTTTGTATGTTGTATCGCATTCATTAGCAAAGCCTACATGTAATTTTGAGGTGACTAGTTTGTCCTCGATGGTTTCGAACCCACATCAATCAGAAAAAATCATTCAAACCATTCAAACTCTGCCCTGGGAGTAGAAGGAATAATTATGACGTCTCATGATGAAAGCCGAGTTCCTTCGGAAGTCATGAGGCCGATGCACCTTCTTACAACCAGAGCGACAATTTTTATAGGTACATGGAATGTCCGAACAATGTGGGAGACCGGAAGAGTCTTCCAAATTGCTGCAGAAATGAGAAAATACAACCTGGAGGTGCTTGGAATCAGTGAAACACATTGGACGTAGGTTGGACAACAACGACTATCTTCAGGAGAACTGCTGTTATACTCCGGTCATGAAGAAGAAAATGCCCCACATACACAATGAGTGGCATTGATGCTGTCCAGAAAAGCACAAAATTCACTTATAGGATGGGAATCTCATGGACCAAGGACCATCAAAGCCTCCTTCAAAACAAAGAGAGAGGGCATTACAATGAACATCATCCAATGTTATGCGCCTACCAACGACTACGATGAAGACGCTAAAGACCAATTCTACGATAGGCTGCAGTCGATCTTCGAGAAGTGTCCAACCAAGGACCTGACCATTCTGATGGGAGATTTCAATGCCAAGGTTGGAAAGGACAACACTGGATACGAAGACGTCATGGGACGACATGGACTGGGAGAAAGGAACGAAAATGGTGAGAGATTTGCAAACCTATGTGCCTTCAATAAACTGGTCATAGGTGGCACCATATTCCCACACAAAAACATACACAAAGCCACTTGGATTTCACCGGATCACACTACACAGAATCAAATCGACCATATCTGCATCAACAAAAAGTTCAGGAGGACGATGGAGGATGTGAAAACCAGAAGAGGAGCTGATATAGCATCCGATCATCATTTGCTGGTTGCCAAGATGAAACTAAAACTTAAGAAGCACTGGACAACGGCGCGGACAACATCACAAAAGTTTAATAAGGCCTTTCTCCGAGATGCTGACAAACTCAACAAATTCAACATAGCCCTCAGCAACAGGTTCCAGGCCTTTCATGATCTACTCAATGGAGAGGGAACTATCATGGAGAGCAACTGGAAAGGTATCAAGGAGGCAATCATTTCAACATGTCAGAAGGTTCTGGGCCAAAAGAAGCACCATCACAAGGAATGGATCACTGTTGGTACACTGGATAAGATTGAAGAAAGGAGGAACAAGAAGGCAGCAATCAATATCAGCCGAACAAGAGCAGAAAAAGCCAAGGCACAAGCCGAATACACAGAGGCAAACAAGTAAGTGAAGAGGAGCATCAGAACCGACAAACGTAAATATGTGGAAGATTTAGCGATGACAGCGGAAAAGGCTGCAAGAGAGGGAAACATGAGACAACTGTATGATACAACAAAGAAACTTGCTGGAAATTACCGTAAGCCAGAGAGACCAGTGAAAAGCAAGGAAGGCAAAGTAATCACCGACATTGAAGAACAACGAAACAGGTGGGTAGAATACTTCAAAGAACTCTTGAATCGACCAGCTCCACTGAACCCACCCAACATCGAAGCAGCACCCACAGACCTCCCAATCGATGTTGGCCCACCAACAATTGAAAAGATCAGCATGGCCATTAGACAAACCAAGAGCGGCAAAGCAGCGGGACCACACAACATCCCGGCAGAGGCACTGAAAGCAGATGTAGCAGCAACTGCCAAGATACTCCATATCCTCTTCAGCAAGATTTGGGACGAAGAACAAGTACCAACAGACTGGAAAAAAGGACTTCTCATCAAGATACCAAAGAAAGGCGATCTCAGCAAGTGCGACAACTACAGGGGCATCACTCTTCTCTCAATACCAGGAAAAGTCTTCAACAGAGTATTGTTAAACAGGATGAAGGATTCCGTGGACGCCCAACTTCGAGATCAACAAGCCGGATTTCGTAAGGATAGATCGTGTACAGACCAAATCGCAACTCTACGTATCATTGTGGAACAATCAATCGAATGGAATTCATCACTCTATATCGACTTCATTGACTACGAGAAGGCATTTGATAGCGTGGACACGACAACACTATGGAGGCTTCTTCGACACTACGGAGTGCCTGAGAAGATAGTCAATATCATACGAAACTCCTATGATGGACTAAACCGCCAAATCGTCCACGGAGGACAACTCACCGACTCGTTTGAAGTAGAGACCGGTGTTAGGCAAGGTTGCTTACTCTCACCCTTTCTCTTTCTCCTGGTGATCGACTGGATCATGAAGACGTCAACATCTGGAGGAATGCACGGGATACAGTGTACAGGCAGGATGCAGCTTGACGATTTAGACTTCGCAGATGATCTGGCTCTTCTATCACACACGCAACAACAAATGCAGGAGGAAACGACCAGTGTAACAGCAGCCTCAGCAGCAGTAGGTCTCAATATAAACAAAGGGAAAAGCAAGACTCTCCGATACAATACAATATGCACCAATCAAATTACACTTCACGGAGAAGCTTTGGAGGATATGGAAACCTTTACATATCCGGGCAGCATCATTGATGAACACGGTGGATCAGATGCAGATGTGAGGGCGCGGATCGGCAAAGCAAGAGCAGCATACCTACAACTGAAAAACATCTGGAGCTCAAAACAATTGTTAACCAACACCAAGGTTAGAATTTCCAATACAAATGTCAAGACAGTTCTACTGTATGGGGCGGAGACGTGGAGAACTACGAAAGCCATTATCCAGAAGATACAAGTGTTTATTAACAGCTGTGTACGCAAGATACTTCGGATCCGATGGCCAGACACTATCAGCAACAAGTTACTGTGGGAGAGAACAAACCAGATTCCATCCAGCGGAGGAAGAAATCAGGAGGAAGCGCTGGAAGTGGATTGGGCACACCTTGAGGAAATCACCCAACTGCGTCACAAGACAAGCCCTCACATGGAATCCTGAAGGTCAAAGGAGAAGAGGAAGACCAAAGAACACATTACGCCGAGGAATAGAGATAGACATGAGAAGAATGAACAAGAACTGGATAGAACTAGAAAAGAAGGCCCAGGACAGAGTGGG
>NC_031500.1:10326096-10331306 GCF_000237925.1 Schistosoma mansoni | reverse complement strand
TCTTGTGACGCAGTTGGGTGATTTCCTCAAAGTGTGTATGTATGTATGTATGGTTATACACATTTTTCATTTTGTCATAATGGTTGTAATAGATCACAATATTTAAATAATTGAAAGTCGATAGAATATCAGTGATCACTTTAATCGTAAATCGATTTCAGTTTTTGGGATTGATCATGTTTTTTCTTTAATTCTTTTAATTTCTGATCAAATTCTGTCAATCAAGCCACCAAATACCCAATAATTGAAATGACTCAACATCACTAATTGTTTGTTATTTTTTAGCTGTTAATATTCAGGAAAACAGTTGACCAGGTTTTGTTGTTATATATGCATCTTTAGTTGATTGCTTTGGTATAGAGTTACTTCATAAGTTTTATGATATATGACTAACAGTGATTAGTTACTTGATTCGAGTTTTAGTGTGAATATCGAAATCGAGTTTCAGTGAACTGACTGAATACAATACATATAACCGACCCCATATTATTAAAAGATAGTTTAGCTAGGGAACCACGTTCTGGTGGAAATCTGATCAAACTGGATAATCTCTTGAAATTTTCTGAAATATGAAAGTCAAGTTTGTTTTGGTTATCATATGAAAGTTAAGAACTATCAACCAATTACCTTGTTGAATATATATGTAAGGTTTTAACCTCATAGATTTAGATAAGTTGCATATATTGCTGATGAGTCAGTCAATTAGTTCCACTCAAAAGTCTTATCCAGGTATCCTTGTATGCCATAGGGATCTTTAGGCTTTCGCCTCATAAACCAACTTTGGCGTTCAGTGGAGATCGAACTAATCCACCATTTTATCGTCAAGCTGGATAAACAATGTTTCAACTCATTCTGAACACAGGAGCTCATGTATCCTTATATGTATATTTGGAGTGCATAGACCGACCTTAACTGTATGTTTTGGGTGTCTCTGTAAGGCATACTTGCACTGATAACCAAGGGCAGTTCATCTATGCTTATATATATGCTATGGAATACACTGGACTATTTATTCCTGATGGGTATGTAATGTATATTTGATAGACTGAATATGCTGACATCTAGTTACTAACATAATATTCATACTTATGTGTATGCTTGGAGTGAATGAGCCACAAACTTGTGTACTTCTGGTATGCATATAATGTATACTTACCAAACAAGAGTTGCTTCCAGCTTACCCACGCAATAAAAGTGAATCTATCACGAGGTCCTGAGGTCTTAGTGGTCCCCCCTAGCAAAACATGTATCATAGTCTAGCAAGTATATGTGCTTGTGTGAGTTAAAATAAATGTCCAATAAAGTAAATCTGCCTTTCCAAGAAGGCTTGATCCATCTTCATGGCTGAAACGATGGGGCGAATATAGTAATCAGTTAGTCAGATAATCTGAAGACAG
This sequence comes from Schistosoma mansoni, assembly GCF_000237925.1. NCBI lineage: Eukaryota > Metazoa > Platyhelminthes > Trematoda > Strigeidida > Schistosomatidae > Schistosoma > Schistosoma mansoni. The sequence continues at coordinate 10,329,909 of NC_031500.1, read as the reverse complement.
TCTAGTTGTAGTTGACCGGTCTTTAATAAGATGACCAATTTCATATTTTGCTAGACCTTAGATACGGTTGAATTCCATTGACCAAGTTCATTTATTTATTTATTTTACTCCGTTGTTACCATGTTCATAAAAGAATTCATTATCATTATTATTGTAATTATTATCATTTTGAAAAATAAGTATATATTTTCGAATGTATAGTTTTGAAAATAAATTCACCGGGAACAGAACTCTTTGCTGAAACAACCTTTATTTTAAATATAAATCTGGCATAGACTCTCAGAAAAACAAGGTCATTGTCTTCGACTTTGTAGATGACACTATAAATGTTCATTGGGACTTGATCAAATAACCTGTATTCATAATCTGTTCAGTTGTGAAGCTTCTCATGAATTCATTTCACCCTTGTACTTATATATATATATATATATATATATATATATATATATATATATATATATATATACGATTGTTGAAGAGTTCCAAAATACTCCTCAGAAAATACTTGTAAACATTCTATGCAATCAGGATTGAATAGAAGCTTCGTCGAAGTATGTAGAAAGATAACAGATTATCTGCCACGATTTTTACTGGGTAATTACAGCAATGTTTAGTATGTCACTAGAATTTTCTAAATGACTAGGGCCATATTAAATAGCATAAATACGCACGATCACCTGTCCATACATTAATATTGGAGTAAAGTTCGTTATTGCATTTTGCACTATTTCTATTGTGTTCAAGTTACCGTATAGACTTGGTCTAGGACTATTGGAAGCGGTTGATAAATCGGATTAAGCATTCAATTAGCAGACTTATAGCTTTGAGAATGAATTCACCATAGAAAACGAGAACTCTACACTTGACTAACCTTTCATAAGTATTCATGCTTCAATAGGTTTATCGTTTGAAAACAGTCTAGTTGGGCAAACTGATTTCTGTACACTAAATTTTTTAAAAAATCCACGTTTATCCATTTGTTTACTTATTTATTTGTTTGTTTATTTACATTTGGACAACGCATTTTTACAGTTTTCCTGTTGTTTTTCCTAAAGGAATTGATTTATGATTCATTTCTACATTTAGCTAAACATGAATTATCCATTTAATTGGTTTACTCATTTGTGAAATAGTTCCTACGATAAAAGTAAATAAACAGAGCTAATTAATTGAAATGAAAAACATTTGTTATTATTCTGTTGTCAGCCATTTTAAATTTTTAACGATAATATATTCAAAATAATAAATCAATGCAAGTGACCTTATGGACAATCGGAAGAACACAAAGGTGGATAGGTAAGTAGGTAGATGCCTTAGGCAAGTAAACAGTAGACTATAGTGGAGAAAACTAACCAAATGAAAAGATTGAGGACCACAGAGCGTAATGGAAAGAGAGGGTTTATGGGTGAGACTATGAGACCTATGGGCGACCTTTGAGCAACGCTAACGGGACCTTGAGAATGTCCACTTAATAGGGCTAAGTGAGGGTTATCAACCTTATGTGAAGAATAAGGATTATGATTTACAATTGATAGTTTGGGTTAGACATTAGAGTCATCACGAAATGACATTAGCTAAAATTCCAAAACGCTAATTAGCCAAATGGGTGAATGAATTTCAAGCCAAAATCCAAGACCTGTTGTCTTAAAACTGTTTGGTTCATCCATAAATTAGAGTCTCGCCAGTTTATATGTATGTATGTGTGAATTAGGAGGTGAACATTTAAATTTAAACTCAAAATTTACACAAAGAATCCTAGAAAACTAAACAGAATGATGCAAAGCGAATCGTAGTAAGTCATGTACAAGAAAAAGTGTCTGGCGTATTGAACAAAGATAGTAGGATTTAAATATTCTCTTTCTGTAAATCCACTCTAATGTATGTTATCTACCTTAGTACGATTCTGAAACAAACTAAACACAGAAGTAAATAATGGAGATTTATAATCGATTGATCAGTGAGTAACAGTATCCATCTATGTGATGTTCGTCTGGTCGTTTTTAGCGTTGATTAACTTCAATCGACCGAATTGTAATATGATCACTAGTCAAAGTGACATGAAATTATGTACACTATGTTAAGCTATCAGTTGATTGAAGATGATCAGCAGAAAACCTTATTTGACGTAGATTCCGTACTAGTTTTACATTTGTCAATAAAATATTCCCATAGTAATGCTTATACTTAAAATTTGAGTCTAGTACTTATCACTTCAAATATCAACTCATTAACCTCTAAGCTAACATAATTTAACGTAACAAAAAACAAAAACCATTTTAGGATAGTCAAAAAACAATTCATAGTTTTATATCATGGACTGATCTTAGTTAGACAACCATTAAAAAACAGTAAGTTTTGAATGGCTTTTCTATCCTAGTACAGAACTCATCAACAGTGGGGATCCACGGCAACACTTGGGATCGAATTAGAGATATTCAGGTTTGTCTGTGAGCACTTAACCTATAGACCACTCAATCAGCATCCAATGGTGTTTGTATTTTCTAAATTCAATCAGATCATGATATTACATGACCATCTCTTGTTGTTTCCGTCGTAGTGGTGATGGTGGTGGTGGGCTAGTAATTGCTTCATACCCGACATGATTTAAATCCACCGGTAACAGCTCTCCAGTACTCCTCGGTTATCAATAGATGTTTAAATAAGATTAGCCTATGATTTAAACTCAATAATCTAACTAATCCCTTTCTATAAGAATAAAGAATAATTCTTTGTTCCATAAGCTAATAAAATTGTAGAAAATAATAACGAAAGCAATAAGGAGAAAAGTTTCCTGTTATTTGAATAATGACACTCATTTACAGTTAAATAAATCAAATATTAGAAAGGAAGAAGCCTTTTCTGTTATATTATTAAATCAATCTAGGTCAATACCTAATGTGTTAAAATGAACTCGTTAATGTAATTTACATAGCATAAAGGAAACAACAAAGGGAAAGGGGTAGATAAACTCAATATATTCTTTTCCCTTAGAAAAAAAATCATATTCGATGGAAAATCATTTAGAAGAGAAGAGAAAATTAGAAAGATTGAGGGCGACAAAATATTTATACAAAAGTGTTTTTCTATATTCTACTTTGAAGATATTGAGGTTTATGTGTAAATTTAACATCCAAAACTTGATTGAATGATAAGATTCTGGTAAATTAGATGGATAGATAGATAGATAGATAGATAGATAGATGGATGAATGGATGGATGGATGAATGAATGGATGGATGGGTAGATGGATACAGTGATAATAACTACTCAATTTTTGTTTAAAATTGTTTTTAGTGACATAAGAAAGATTATTAATGAATGTAATGGGTTGAGAAGATTTGTTTAAAATTATTGATTATTGAGTAGGGACTGATGGTGCTGATTATATGAAGAGTCGTGAAGATTACAGGATTTTCACAGTTAAGATATGAATAGATCTTAGCTAGACCACCACTGAACACCAGGAAGAACTGGATTGTCGTTTGATTTTATTATAGGACCCAACCCAGTACTTTTAGTCTCGAACCCAAACGCCTGACTTCTAGGTTTCTGAGCCAGGATCCAACAGTGTTAGTGTCTAAATTCAATCACTTCATTACATTACACAACCCTCTTCTATTGACTGCAGTGGATAACTGTTTCACACCCGACTTGATTGAACTACACTGATCACGGCTTCTCTCCACAACTTCAGAATTTGCATTTCGAAGCTAGTCACCAGTAAGCACATGATTACAGGCAACATGAGAGGATTTTTCAAGACTATAATTCTTTATAGTTTAAATCATGAACTGACTTTCCAGGTTTTCATTG
>NC_031500.1:10323894-10325896 GCF_000237925.1 Schistosoma mansoni | reverse complement strand
CGTTGTTACCATGTTCATAAAAGAATTCATTATCATTATTATTGTAATTATTATCATTTTGAAAAATAAGTATATATTTTCGAATGTATAGTTTTGAAAATAAATTCACCGGGAACAGAACTCTTTGCTGAAACAACCTTTATTTTAAATATAAATCTGGCATAGACTCTCAGAAAAACAAGGTCATTGTCTTCGACTTTGTAGATGACACTATAAATGTTCATTGGGACTTGATCAAATAACCTGTATTCATAATCTGTTCAGTTGTGAAGCTTCTCATGAATTCATTTCACCCTTGTACTTATATATATATATATATATATATATATATATATATATATATATATATATATATATACGATTGTTGAAGAGTTCCAAAATACTCCTCAGAAAATACTTGTAAACATTCTATGCAATCAGGATTGAATAGAAGCTTCGTCGAAGTATGTAGAAAGATAACAGATTATCTGCCACGATTTTTACTGGGTAATTACAGCAATGTTTAGTATGTCACTAGAATTTTCTAAATGACTAGGGCCATATTAAATAGCATAAATACGCACGATCACCTGTCCATACATTAATATTGGAGTAAAGTTCGTTATTGCATTTTGCACTATTTCTATTGTGTTCAAGTTACCGTATAGACTTGGTCTAGGACTATTGGAAGCGGTTGATAAATCGGATTAAGCATTCAATTAGCAGACTTATAGCTTTGAGAATGAATTCACCATAGAAAACGAGAACTCTACACTTGACTAACCTTTCATAAGTATTCATGCTTCAATAGGTTTATCGTTTGAAAACAGTCTAGTTGGGCAAACTGATTTCTGTACACTAAATTTTTTAAAAAATCCACGTTTATCCATTTGTTTACTTATTTATTTGTTTGTTTATTTACATTTGGACAACGCATTTTTACAGTTTTCCTGTTGTTTTTCCTAAAGGAATTGATTTATGATTCATTTCTACATTTAGCTAAACATGAATTATCCATTTAATTGGTTTACTCATTTGTGAAATAGTTCCTACGATAAAAGTAAATAAACAGAGCTAATTAATTGAAATGAAAAACATTTGTTATTATTCTGTTGTCAGCCATTTTAAATTTTTAACGATAATATATTCAAAATAATAAATCAATGCAAGTGACCTTATGGACAATCGGAAGAACACAAAGGTGGATAGGTAAGTAGGTAGATGCCTTAGGCAAGTAAACAGTAGACTATAGTGGAGAAAACTAACCAAATGAAAAGATTGAGGACCACAGAGCGTAATGGAAAGAGAGGGTTTATGGGTGAGACTATGAGACCTATGGGCGACCTTTGAGCAACGCTAACGGGACCTTGAGAATGTCCACTTAATAGGGCTAAGTGAGGGTTATCAACCTTATGTGAAGAATAAGGATTATGATTTACAATTGATAGTTTGGGTTAGACATTAGAGTCATCACGAAATGACATTAGCTAAAATTCCAAAACGCTAATTAGCCAAATGGGTGAATGAATTTCAAGCCAAAATCCAAGACCTGTTGTCTTAAAACTGTTTGGTTCATCCATAAATTAGAGTCTCGCCAGTTTATATGTATGTATGTGTGAATTAGGAGGTGAACATTTAAATTTAAACTCAAAATTTACACAAAGAATCCTAGAAAACTAAACAGAATGATGCAAAGCGAATCGTAGTAAGTCATGTACAAGAAAAAGTGTCTGGCGTATTGAACAAAGATAGTAGGATTTAAATATTCTCTTTCTGTAAATCCACTCTAATGTATGTTATCTACCTTAGTACGATTCTGAAACAAACTAAACACAGAAGTAAATAATGGAGATTTATAATCGATTGATCAGTGAGTAACAGTATCCATCTATGTGATGTTCGTCTGGTCGTTTTTAGCGTTGATTAACTTCAATCGACCGAATTGTAATATGATCACTAGTCAAAGTGACATGAAATTATGTACACTATGTTAAGCTATCAGTTGATTGAAGATGATCAGCAG
>NC_031500.1:10291532-10323474 GCF_000237925.1 Schistosoma mansoni | reverse complement strand
CGTTGGATGCCGGCTCAGTGGTCTAGAGGTTAAGCGCTCGCATGCGAAACTGATAGGTCCTGTGTTCGAATCCCGAGAGGCGGGATCGTGGATGCGCACTGCCGAGGGGTCCCACAATAAGACGAAACAGCCGTCCAGTGCTTCCAGATTTTTCATGGTAGTCTAGCTTCGATTGATTCATGATCTCAACTACTAGGATAGTTTTTGATGAAAATTTACATAATATCAAACAGAAATAAGGATATTAATAAAAGGAATGGAGACTAAGAAAAAAATAGGATTATTTATGTATTTTATAAGCAGCTAAATAACCTTATTTATTTATGTAACGATTTAGGAATCATTTGAATCAGAATATTCTCGTTATTAGTTTGCTTTTTTTTAGTTAGGAAGAAAAAGAATAATTTTGAAATTACCAAAGATCATTCATTATAAAAAGCAAATATCATTACGTTATCACGAAATGACTGTTGTTAGAAAACTATTAAAAACAAATTAACGTGTAGATAGTTGATTTGTCTTGATATGAGATTTTTCTGCTGTGTCTAATCACGATCTAAACCCGGATATCTAATCCAGAAATGAGCTGAATAGTCAGCCACATGACAGGATGAAACAGTTTTCAAGTAATTTCTGGCTTCTAATAGTTATCTGATTAAACCCTGTCTGTGATGTTAAATTACAAAATTCGATAATTTGTCCAAATCTTTACAATGAAAATCATCATTACAAACCACTAGTTGAAGACAAGTTTAATTGTGAACTTTATACTACCTGGAGAAATGGTGATAGATTTTTACACTTTGATATGAGTACTTATGAACGCAGCTGTCCTTGGACAGAAAGCTAAGGTTAAGTATACTGCCAGATAACTGAATAAGCGAGTTCGGGAGCATATACCAACACCGATGTTAAGAATTTAATGGTGACTGAAGTGGATTTTAGAACACAATACATACAAATTAATCCATACAGGTTAGACAAAAAGGTCTTTACAATCTGTAATGTTGCTTTTAAAACGCATCGTGATTCTCAACTAATTCCTTGTTCTGATTAAATTCCTCTGACATTCGGTCAGTTAGCATCAAACTCAGCGGTTCATATAGTATGACCAATCAATAATAATTATACATGAACAAATGTAATTTGCCTAGACAGATTAATGTCAAACATGTTTATGTATTTCAAACTTTTGCTCTCTTAACTGAAAAATCACTGCTCCTCACTTCGACAGTAAAATTCATAGCCGACTACATCAATATCTTCTTGATAAGTCAGTCAAACTCTTTTTTTCATTGTATAGAATAACTTCAAAAGTAGATCAAATGGAAAACCAGAGAAAATTGAATAACCGTCTCATTTTTATTAATAAATGGATTTGTAATGAAAAAGAACAGCTTGATGAAATCCATGACTTACTTATAAGCAATCAATATTTATTGGGTCTATAGTTTCTTAAAAATCAGTCTATTGTGAATTTGATTGAATTACATTTCCAATCTTATCAAGCTGAGATTAGTATTGTAGATATACAATAGCAAAGGCACATAATCATTAGTATGTTGATTATTTTCTTAAAATTTTTACCTTTATGATGATTAACATTGAAGACTGATTTCGGTGAGACATATGTTGAAAACCAAGAAACACTGGAAAGATGTTGGTTCTTAATATGGAACTCATCTATAATAAATATACTCAACTCCATCAGGTATTGAATCAAAAACCTTCGCTTCGTTACAAAAACTTAACTTCCCGATCACTAATTTGATGTCTGCTGGTATAAATATCTAACTTCAGTCAGTCTATCGCAAGCAATGGGGGATCATAGCGTAATATCGATAATTGATTGAAGTTTTCTAACTAAAATCAGCCCGTAATGTAAATTATGAAAATCCAAAAATCGTCACAAATGTCTAACTTCAATCGGTCTATGACCTTGCGCAACCATTCACCCATTGTCTGAGGTCCTAGGTTCGTGTCTCGCGTGGGGGATTGTGGATGCGCATTGCTGAGCAGTCCCATACTAGGACAAAACGACAGTCCAGTGCATCAAGGTTGTCAATGGTGGTCTAGCTTAGATCGACTTACGAATTCAACTATTAAATTACTACAATCTCCACAGACTCCACTCCAATCATAATTTCCACAAATCTCATATGCTTTTAAAGTGATGTTGTTTTATCATACTTTGTATGATAATAATAAGGAAAATGCAATTCTTGGAAACATTATCAACCTACTTATTCTTTAGTCAGTAGTTTAAATACAGAATGTCTGTCTAGAACTTATAGGATTATTATCCAATAAATAAGTAGACAAATAGAGATGATTTCCAACATCAAAACATTCAGTGACTGACAGAATAACGTTAAAGAATGATGGCTATCACGTAATGTGTAAATGATAATACGTTTTTAAAAATCTACATGGTCTGTCCAATAAATACGTTAAATAAACTGTCAAAATTGCTAGATATGGACAAAAGTTGATCTCCTGTATCAACGGAATTACTGAATATGTACGGGCTTTTATGTTTACCAACTATCAGCCAGTGGTTTCTAGTTGTTATTCAACCTTTTGATATCTGCTTCCGATTTTTGACGTAATTTTTTACTTGGTCTTCCTCTTTTCCGTTGCCCTTCAGGATTCCAAGTTAGCGCTTGTCTAGTGATGCAGTTTGATAATTTCTCTAATGTATGTCCTATTCACCTCCTACATCTTTTCCTAATTTCCTTTTCAGCTGGAAACTGGTTTGTTCTCTCCCACAGTAGGCTGTTGCTAATGGTATCCGGTCAACGGACATTGAGTATCTTGCTCAGAAAATTGTTTATAAAAACTTGTACCTTTTTGATGATAGTTGTAGTGGTTCTCCAAGTTTCACATCCATACAGTAAAACTGTCTTTACGTTCTAATTAAAGATTCTGACTATATACATATTGCGATTTTTTTCAGTCTATTCGAACAAGAAATTTTCAAATGTTAAAACAGCGTAATTCAAATATTAACAATCAACAGAGTATTATAATGCTTCAATCTAACAGTTTGCAACTCTCCTGAGATTTAATTCTATGCAAATTATGATAGAATTTTGCCTTAAAATACGTATATATATTCTGACTAATTGCAAGTAAATATCAGTAGAGTTATCATTTCTATGTATAATTATAGTATTACTAAACCACTTGAGTAAAGTTAGATAGTGGCTAATAGTGGAGTGTAGGACTATAGTTTCTCCCTATTTAGGACTCGTTGCTAGTGGAGTTCAACCAGGTCTGTTGTGAGATAGTAACTCACTGAATAAAATGGTGGACAGTTGCTTAATTTTGTGGATTGGTTAAAGTTAGACATTAACACCGTTGGATGCCGACCGGCTCAGTGGTCTAGTGGTTAAGCGCTCGCGCGCGAGATTGATAGGTCCTGGATTCGAATCTCGCGAAGCGTGACCGTGGATGCGCACTGCTGAGGGGTCGCACGATAGAACGAAACGGTCATCCAGTGCTTCCAGGTTTTCCATGGTAGTCTGGCTTCAATTGATTCATGATCTCAACTATTAAAATATGTATGTGACCGAATTGTTAGAAATGTATAGCACAAATACATTACATTTTTCAGATTAACTCCGTCTTCTCATTGTTCTATCGACATTTGTAAAAGAGACCAACTGCTTTAAATTCATAAGTCCTTAGTCACACCAGTGAAAATTAGTTGAAAAAAGTCAACTAAGTGCTTGATGAGTCTATTTAGACATCTACGACTGTTTACCACTGTGGTCACGATATGTATATGATTAATATCAAGTTATACAGAGAATGAATATGGACGTATTCATAAACTACATATTGTGTTATTTATCGTTATGTCAAAACAAATGTCAGTATACAATAACATGAGAGCTACAGGTCGATGATTGATTGTTGAAATTTTAGCAACATGATATTCAATTGTCCAATTACGTACATTCAAAAGAAAAAGCAACCGAATAGATATCCTCACACATTTCCATCAATTTCATCACTAATATTCTCAGTATCATGTGGACTACTACAACAATAACAACAAATCTTAACACACTAAACCAATCATCAATGAGGATACACATTCTCATTCCGTCACATTACAGATTGACATGAAATCAATAACTGTTCCAGTAATTACACAATGCATAATTTACATATATCTAAATGAAGTGATAATTAATTACAAGTTAATGATGAGAGTGTGTGTTGTGTACGTGTGTGTCTAGATGAATATGATTGAGTTCATCTATTCAACATCATATGTCAATACGTATGCATACACAGACTCACGGATTGCACACAATACCTGGAACTAACAACAGTAACACTGTCAGTCTATCAGAAATTTTACTGAGGAGCACGAACAAACACAAAACATACATCTTCATTCTTTCCCCAGTTATACAATGAAATCTACAACACTGATGACAACAGTAAATCCACCCGACTCACGTGAATCAATCAGTCATAAACTATGGTTTATCCAGTTACCGTCATGTTCATGTTCACATAACCACATCGTGTGAAACGAGGGAACGGAATAATTCAACATTCTCTCTCTCGTCCTTGCTCATAATAATTCCGCTTATCCTACAATACAGGATGTTCCTCTTTCGAATGATCACTTCGTTTTTCACTTCACAATGCAAATATTCAATAGGAAATGAAATATGGTCGATTCTTGTGATCACGGTGACGGTAATGGTGATGTGATGATAATGAGTGTCGAATGAATGGTTCATAATGAGTAGATTGCGACAATAAATGAGAAAACATCAGATCTCGTTAGATATTTCGTTTTTACAGGCAGGAAATTTTCATTATAAACATTAGTAATCTATTAGAACTAATAATTATGACGATAGTATTATTATTATTATCATGAAAATATTATGTAATAAATCTGAAGTTGTTTGAGAAGTGAAGTGAGTACTATTGACGGATGAATAGACTGTTTTGGGAAATTGAAGACACTATGACGAAGTTCACTTATCTCATATGAAATTATCGATTCCTATTAGAATAAAGAATTCGCAGAAATGATTGAGTACTGTAGTTTATACCTCGGATTGTTTAGAAATATACAACAACTGCAAACACGGAATTTCTGGACGAGTGTTTCACCTTAATACGGAACTTATTTGTGGGCATAGACAAATATGTCAGAGATTGAATCCATGACTTAATAATGGCGATTTTGATAAGTGGATTTCTGAGGAAAAATTGTTAATGACTCAACAAGAATCCGTCGATCGTCAGTGATGTTGGTAATGTAGGACATTCAATTCGACTGCTTGACAACTACTGGGAACCAAGTCAGCTCTAGACATTTGTGGTTATTCACTAATGTGGAGTCTCATACTAAAACAAAACATCTATCAATTGCTTCCTGATTTTCAATGACTGTCTGAATAAGACCAGTCGACTTATAAAAAAATAACTGAAACAGTCAATTGGGCATATGAACATTATATTTCATTAATACTAATTAAATTTTATTTTGTTCGTCGCACAACTAACTATTTAGTTGAGAAGGTGATAAACAAACTGATAATATCAAATATCATTTCAACAGATCTATTCAGTCGATATTTCAAGAATATCTCCCGTTGTATCATCTTTAAAATGACGTTTTCAAGTGTACATTGTAATCAGCAGATATGAAAAGGATGAATAACAGCTGGAAAGAACTGGAATGAATAGCCCAAGACAGGGTTGAATGGAGAATACTGGTGGGTGGCCTATACTCCTCAACGAGGAGTAACAGGCATAAGGAAGTAAGTAAGTTGTGATCAGCATATATCTGCAATACATTTAACATGAATATGCTTTTCATTAGTTTATCCTACCTTTTATTGACAATATTCATGTTTACAATTCTCCTATTCATTACTGTTGTCAGTATTAACTTTCAATTTTTTTTCAAAATTCAATTATTCATTTTAGTTCCTTCATTAGACAAAAGAAAAACTAGCAAATAAGCAAACAAATAAATTATTTTTAGACTAATCATTTCAGTTGCTAGGCAAACATTCATCACATTGATAATAAAAATCTCCGGAGGCATAAAATACAACTTCACATATATATATATTCATACTTAATTTAATATTCATTTATTGGGTATGATTACTACTAGTCTTATCATTAATAGTAGTATGAATGTTTGACAGTCAAATAATTTATCTAACGTCAATATTTCTGTCACTATAACTACTACTACTAATACTACTAGAACTACTGTTATTTCGGCTGTCAGATAATATTTCATAAAATGTCATAGTTCACAGGAAGCCTTATTTTGTTCGTCAAAGTATGACATTGATATAGAGATACATATGAACACAGGCTCCATCTTGACGTAGCCAAGATTTTGCGTACATATGTAGAATGTTTTTTTTCAAAATGTAGAACTGTATAAATAACTGATAAAAAACATAATCATACAGTTGACAGATGGGGATTTTTTAAAAAAAAACAATGACACCAATATACAAATGTCAGGTGAATATTTTTAGATTTGGAAGAAAGTTATTTACATTAAGAAATACGGTGTGTGTGTGTGTGACAGTAAGAAACTAACCCGGAATATAAGTAGTATAGGTTAGGATAAATATTAGTACTATTGATTATTCTGTAAGTCTCATTGATATGACTTCGATGAATATTCCAGAGCATAGTTTTTGAATTTCGTTGTATAAATACAAATTATAGACATTATGCTTGGATATCTCCGTAAAATTTATGGATGAATATGCTGAAACAAAAGAACTTGTGTTAAAGTACACTTCAGACCCCATTTATTTTGTGTCTATTCAATGCTGATACATTAAATTATTAAATAAATACAAACAACCTCGTGATACACTACTGAAAACTCTACTACTAATTGTACTACTGTTGAAATGATTTCTTAGAACTTGAGAAACTCGTGTGGACTGTTATTAGTGATATAAGTATCATCGTTGCTATGGCTACAAATAGAACAAGCATTCTTCAAACGAGTTATTTACAAGCTGACTGAAGTATTTTAAGAAAATAAACTACTGAATAAATGATACAAGTAGTATGCTAAATATTTATCATTTCAAGTTTACAATTTGGATCATTCACATTAAAGTTGTATAATATTTGGATTTATGATCAAAAATAGTTTGTGCTTGGATAAATGTTTAGATTATCTAGATTTTCAATTAGCTGGTATTACTCTCATGAGAGCCTCCAAGAATTTTTCTGTAAAGTCTCCAGAAGCCCAGCAAAGGTTGTGGGTGTCTCTACCAATCATCATCAAATAAGAACATGAAAGGATAATATTCTGTATCTTTGTAGAATGACTAATTATATTGTTGTTGAATTTAGTGTATTTTCAAAAGCGTTAAAGTGTCCAGGTTACTATAAACCTATAAATAAGCTGGTTTTCTATATATAAATTGATCTTGAATTAAAGCTTCTATTCTATTGTTGGTTATTTTCTCTAATGTTTTGGTTTTAGTGTATAGACACCCTAAAGTTATAGAAAGTGGCTAAAAGGTCGGTAGCAAGAGTCCTAGTAGAAAACATGTCATACTCCAAATTGGATGTCTAGCTTTCCAGACAAAACATTTAGTAGAAAATAAAGTATATCTTTTAGGCAAAAAGTAGCTCAATATCGAAACATATATTCATTGAATAACATCAAAACTGTTGTGACGGCCACCGAAAGACGCGACAAAGCCTCTAGAGGCTCTAAAGGACCTGAAGAGATCCCATTCAATCACACCCCAACAGAATTTTATAGAATATCGGCATAACATACGGCGGCCTGTTTAAGCATCTGGGCTACCTGTTCCTGTCATCTAGATATTTCAACAAGTTATCTAATTTCGTTTCTTTTAATACATCATTATGCCTATTAATCGCACAATCTATTCAGGTGCGTTTCTGAAAAGTGTAAGACCTTTCGCTGTAAAGGTTACAGAAGGCCTAATTAGATATATCGTGGTTGCTGGCAATATGCAGCGAGAAGAATGTATATTATCCAGATGTCGATTGACTGAGCTGCTAACTTCTAACTTGCGATCACTCAATATTTATCGTCAGGAGGGACGAAGAAGTTGTTGAAGTATTTTGTGCTGAGAATTATATATTGTACCAAAAATATAATATTGAATAAAGCTAATAATAATAATAATAATAATAATAATAATAATAATGATATGCTGTGATGGGACAATTGTAAAAACTTCCTGCTTATGGATTGTCTGGATTATAAGGAAGTCACAATCTATGCCGAAAACTATAAATACACCTGTTTTCCTGCGAATTTTGACAGTTACTTTAGCAAACGCTTATCCTGTTTTCTTTTCCCTTTTAATTTGAGAATTTGGGCGGTTTTACACTTTCAAGTGCAAAAGTCGTACTCTATATTAGCTGTAATCAAGTAGCAGACTTAACATAAACCTATGGGTGGTATAGTATCATATTTGTTGTATGATTGGAGGTATTCTGCAGGAAACCATGTTTGACTCAATTTAGGTTTTAGTCGAAATGTGTCAGCAAGGCGTATCTGGAGTCTTAATAAAAATGATCCTCCCTATGGGATTCGAACATTCTAGGTTGCAGTTACGCCTTGTTGACAAGTGTAAAAACTATTATATAACTTAGGTTCAGGATTCCCTACTAACAACTTTTATCTACCTAATATCAAAGCACAACGCACATAATGCTAAGTCACTACTGGTGACTAGTGATCACATTATAACTTGGTCGATAGAATTCGATTATCATTAAATGATCACTAATCAATGATCAATCTCTGTAATGTCATAATTACATATTATTCTGAGCTAACCCTAGAATGATCAGAGTACGATTTTGCTTATTTAAAACAATAACACTTGAAATATGATTAACGGTATCTATAAATATTAAAGTTAGAAATTTAATGTGTATTTGAAATAACGGATAATGATGAAATTCAAAAATACACATTACATTTTACTTAGCAACTGTCAGTTGGATGTGACTTTCATGTAAGTCGTCTACGAAGCGTTCTCAGGTTTCTAAAGGTAGTCTAGCTTAGATCAACTCATGGATTTTCATATTGATCTTTTTTTCTATAGACAGATTATAAAACCGATAAATTCAGTTTTTTTAACACTGACTAACTGAAATTCTATTCTCTACCTATCATCATAGAAAATAAGACTATATAAGTTACATAATAAAGAAAAAACGAAGATTACGGTAACAAAGAACAGTCGAGAAAGTTAATGAATAAGTAAAAGGAGTTAGGCATATTTGTGAAGAAGGATAATTACCATCATAAAAAAAAACCCCAGAAATCTCAACTAATACTCTAAAAAATTCATACAATTAAATTATCATTTATGTCTATCTGTTTATTTATATATTGTATATATGAGTTCAGAAATAAACGGAAGTTATTCTCTTCTTCTTCTCCTTCTTCCTCCTCTTCCTTCTCCTTCCCATTATTATTATTATTATCGTCCTAATGAAAAGAACAAGTAGGACACCTTCAACAATAGCAGACCTAACAATTCGAATAACAATTCACTCTATTAAACTAATGATAAGTTCTATTTACATCATTTGATGAGTTGATTCTAATAATATTGGTACATTTGTATCGAAATTGTATGTTTCTCTGCCTTGTATACGTTTCGGTGTTTTTATTTGTCTATTTTTTTTTGAATATTTTTCAATAATTGAGCTTTTAGCGTTGAAGCAGATAAGTAGTAAATGTGTTGGGCTATTTCTCATTTAGATATTTTGTTCAATAAATATTTGTATTATTTAGTACGTCAATTTTGGGTGTGTGTATGTTTGTGTGGTAGCTGAGTGGATAACGCGATGGCGTTTGAAGCGAAAGGTACTGGGTCCGAGTTCCAGAGTGAACATCAACTCTGAGATGAAAGTACATCCAGCTGACGAGTCCCAGATAGGACGAAACGCGCGTCCTGGATTCCACTGCTAGCCACTATCCATTTTTGCTTACGAAACTCACAAGATTTATTATTTTTTCCTTGAATAAATAGATTGTGGCTGATCACTGAATAGTGACCAATGTCATATATGTCAGGACCTCCTTAGTGCTAATAGAATTCTACAGATCAAATTACAATGCAGCTACTAGTCTGGCTGACTCGATATTACTTGCTTTATGTTGAGATGTAAGGTGATGATTGAAGATATTCGACAAGAAACTGTCTTCGACCTGAGTTTTATTCTATATGGTACGCATCAGTAAGGTGTACCTGCAACCTTGAAGAGACTGATTCTCCTTTAAGGATTTGGTCCCATTTCGAGTCATTAAGAAGGACTTGGTACATATGTTATTGGTGACTACTCAGTGATCAATCAATAAAGTTGTATGATAATGAACAGTGAAATGCTGGATGTTATTTTCATTTTTTTGTTGAGGGGTGAGGGGACTCGTCAGTTAGATGTGCCTATCACATCCATGTGTTGATATTCCCATTTGAATTTACTATTTTCTCTTCAAATCCACAGAGCTATTGATTCTTATCAGTGATTAACTTGCTCAACAGGTATGAATTCAATCACAATGGTTTATATTTTCCCGTTGTCGATGTTAATGACTGTTGCTAATCAGTCTTAATTAATCCATGTCCTTTCTAAGAGGATTGTCTTAAAGGTGCTACTTTGTTACAAGTTTCTCGAAAAGTTATATATTCTCTAACAATGAATTCAGTTCGGGTTTAACATTTGTTAGTGTTTTGCTGTTTCAAAACGTGATACACGAGGGAACTAAAAAAAATAGTAAAAAATAGTATGCAATAAGTCGAAAATTCGTTTAAAAGCTTTTTTTAAGAAATTACTAAGAAGCTCCCAGAATCATTCAGATTTTTAAATTAAATTAGTATTGTTTGTTTGAATCTTCCCATCCAGCTGACGAGTCCCAAATAGGACGAAACGCGCGTCCTGGATTACACTGCTAGCCACTATCCATCTTTGCTTACTATTCAGATTTTTGTTAGTTGATATTAAGTTCTGCTTACTGATCATGATAGTTAAGAGGACAATTTCTCTAATCCAAAATTTTACATAACTTTATTATACTCTTTTCTGATTGGTTATAACTATCTACTCATATCAGTACGGGGTTGTGAACATTGTTGAGTTCTTAATTGAGGTCGTGAATCGATCAATGTTAGACCACCATTGAAAACCTGGAAGTACTGGACGTCCGTTTCGTCCTAGTACGGGCTCCTCAGAAGTGAGCACCCAAGACCCCGCACGCAGGATCCGAACCCAGAACCTTCGATCTCGCTCGCGAACGCCTAACCTCTAAATCACTGAGCCGGAATCCAACGGTGTTAATGTCTAACTTCAACAATCCAGTGTTTCCAGGTTTTCAATGGCAGTCTAACACTGATGGATTCATGATATCTACTTATAGTTTGTGAACTTATTCTTTGCTTTAAGGTTAACCTTTTCCTGATATAAGTATTCAAAGGTGCATTGTTTCGTTTTGTCTGTTTGAATACCGATTTGTCCTGTAATAGTGTTTTTTTTGTAATAACGGATTACTGTTGAAGTATTGTTGCATGCCAGTTGAGATTCTATCGAGTTCGCCAGAAAACCGATTCATATTGGAATAAGCTCAGTTGTTACGTAACTAGCAATTACTATATATCCTTATCAAATATTATCTCAATACATAACAATCATAGAAGGACTTTTATTTTGTTTCTACCCTTCCCCTACAAACTGTTGGTTGTTTTACACACAACAGCCACTATCACTATCAATTACATCATTTCACTATTACCTGATACATCAACTATTTATTAGCTATTATTGGATAGTTTTGTTGCCATGGTAACTGATCCACTTCATTGAAGACAGTTTCTAAACAATATATATATATACTCAATTTTGTTTTAAAAAAGAGGAAGATTATTTTAAAAATAAATTAAATGTAATTATATATTTTTTTACGATATTTGCCCAACGAGACCATTCCTTGTTATCTGCATTATTTATTAATTTGTATTATGTTTATTTTGTGATGATGTCAATGTTCAAAATTATAATTTGCGCTTTTTTTCTGTTTGAACAAACTGTCCCTTTTGCTAAGATTTAATTTTAAATTTGAATGAACCAAGAAAAATAAACGTAGTAGACTAAAATGAATTCGTTTTATTACGTAGTTTCATATCAGCTGCTATGATAGAGGGAGGGTGACTTGTTTCCATACGACTTGACTTTGAAGGTGAAGAAATATTTGCCAAGATTGATTCTAGCCTGAGGAACACAATAAAAAGATCTATCCAGAAGCAAAACTCGTTTCAATATATTACACAAATTGGTCGATGAAACATTCGAAAGTGAATAGATACTTTACATACATTACAACCAACTGTGTATATCAATTTAAATATACGTGTTGAATCATATACAGTGGAATAAGAGAAAATGAGGTTAATGTGTAGATCTTCGAGCACATTCCTAAGAGGTCAGGAATAAGTGATTGACAATTATCCAATAGTTCTACCTTCTATCATTTATCTGATAATGAATACAAAGTTTGAATTTCAAATCCATCCAAAATTATTAATAGACAAATACCTTTAAACTTATTACGTTTTACTGAAGTAATCGCTATCAAAGGTTCAAACCAGATTTATGCATTCTAAAAGATACTGTTTTTCATTCTGTCTTCACTTTGATGACATCTGTTTCTAATGTGTGGTTTTGTAACAACTTTTTGTATACCATTAGAAAAATTAATTTTCTCTATACTTCTTGAACTTCCTTGCTTCTGGTGTTATATCAATTCTTTTTTGTTATTACTGTTGGAGGAGTCCCAAAATTATCCCTCATCAAAGCTCTCAAACGCCCAAAATCTTAGGAACTTTTAATTCAATTAGAGTTGAATAGAATTTTCGCAGAAATATTTGAAAAATTCAGAACTACTTACCACGGTTTGGATTGAATATTTACCTCTACTGTTACTATATTTGGCATAGTTCCAGAAATTTCAAGAAGCCGAAGTCATATGTATCTATATGAGTAACATCGTTTTACTGTACATAAATTAACCCTGGAGTAAGGCCTTTACACGAAATTCGCTCCTTCTGTCTAGTGTTTCAGTTGACTTGTAGAATTAATTAGGGTTATCGGAACAAGCTAGAAGAACGATTTAGGCATATCGTTAATACGAATTATCAGTTATTACGCAACTCTTAATATTGATCTTTTTAATTAACCTGTCTTCGTGTTATTTCTATCGAAAGTATTGTATCTTTATGGTAATGTGTTTGTTTTCTCCCGATTTTTGGTATTTAAAGCACTCCTGGAACTCATCAAAAGTCAAAATCGTCAGTTACGTTATCATTTGATGGTTTTTACGTAAAATCTGTTGACAGATGATCACCTCAAATTCAGAAATCATCCAGCCAATGAATTAGTGATTACAAAGTACGTATTCGATGTTGTCATGAACATATGAAATCGATGAACATTCTTAGACTTACATTGTCACTAAATGAAACGCTTAATTTGAGGTATATCATTAACTCCATAATGACGATGATCAATAATGATTAGATATAAAACTTTATTTACTTTGTATACATTCTGTCGACTATTCTCATTAGCGGAAACAAGAAATGATAAGTCAATTAGGAAAGTATTTTGGATACATATATTCCATCAGTACATATACTCAGTGGATAGAAAGATTACATATGAAACTTGACACTCTAACCGATATCGGTAAATAAAGAGTTAGTCAATCACTATATAATTCGAATAAATCACAGATTGCCAGTTAGAGTGTAAATGATAGACATACACAGATCAAACGTTATCATTATTATAAATGATTTTATTCAACATTAAATTCTTGGAAAAACATGGAATTCTCATCATAAATTATTTCAACAAGTTTCCTTTTCTTATTTCTTGATCGATCCTGACTATGAATATTCAAATCATGCATAGATACTGAGCAATCGTCTTGTAAATCATATAACCAGGATTATTAAATTTTGGTTACACCACAATTACGATACATACTTAGACTTAGAAGGAATTGAAAACAGTCCACATTGCCAATTAGTGATCGCCAGCTAGATGTTAGTAGTTCAGGAATCGACATCTGAATAATATTCATTATTTTCAATCCATATTGCCCGCAACCACAATGTCGCTGATGATTGTACTTTCTCTGTAACTTGTACAACGAAAGGTTGTAAACTTTTCATAAACTCATCTGAATAGGTTATGCGTTTAATAGACATAATGATATGTTAAAACAAACAAAAAGAGATAACGTGTTAGAATATCCAAATGACAGGAACGGGTATCCCACATATTCAAGTAGATGCCAGTATGCACTTAAAAAAAGCGCTCAGGGTCAACTGTAATTAACTGATAAGAGCAAATATATGAATGACTGAATAACTGGAAAAATGAGAATAATTGCTCTGTCTAAAAGTTAGAATAAATTACTCAACAGTTTTAGCTATTACAAATTCATTTGAAAAAATATTTTTTCTCCCATAAGTTATCCATTTTTCATTTTTATCTGGATTTTCAACACCAACTGTAAGTTATAATTATTTTGCGAGGCGAACTATCTGGATGCTAGCAAGTACTGAAACGTCACAAGTCAACAGTTCATAAATATCATCCTTCCAATGAATCCCTTCTGGCTTCCATTCAATGTACTTTTGTACCAAGTAGCAATACTCTTCATATTAGGCAGTGAATAAGCATGTGTAAAACGTATCTTAACCACAGGAGATAGTCAGTTTTAACAACCTTATGATCTGACTTACCATTTCTGTCTACAACTACATCACAGCTCATTCGGTGACTTCATCATACACATGAGTACTTCTCTCGATTATACTTGTGATCAAATATTCCCAACCTAACCACCTCTTCCGTTTTCACATGTCATGTTTCACAGTTACACACTAATATAAAGCAAACTACGTCTAGAATGAATCAGTTGTGTGGTGCTTCAAACTATATAACTTATTTCTTTAATCTTCTCTTTCTTCACTCGAACTATTACTGAAATTAATTCAGTAGTATAATTTCAAGTAATTATTGCAACCCTTTTTCTGTCAATTTTATTTCATTTTTCACGCAAATGAAAAACTAATTATCTCCAGAAATAATAACTTGTTTATTTGACCAATTGAGTTTAGCTTAATCCCTAAAGGGAGAAAATACACCAAAAGAAATTCAATACTGTAATTCATTTAGTTGTAAAAAATGAATTAAAGATGAAATTCGTTATTCGTTTATATGTTAGTAAATGAGGTTAGTAATAGTACAAACAAGGTGTATTCAATAAAATTGGATGGAGGAATAAAGTAAAAATGGAATCAAACATTAATGGCAGTAAGGATAATAGTTTATTAAGATGTAAGACGTATTCTAAATATGTAATAATCGAGCAGTGTTGATATACCTTGATATATCTCAAGAATGATATATTGAAGATATACAAGAAAGAAGATGGTAACAATTGGATAGGGCAGAGACATATTGATATGGAGAGTTAATTAGAAGTAGAAAAAGGGTCAATTGATGGCAATCAGAAGTTACCTAAAGGGTCAATTGAATTTTATTTAGGTCAATGGGTCGATTTCCTAAGGTTGAAGTGGTATATATATGAATGAGTATTTTTGCATTTCATTCGGTAGTTCAATACATCTTCTCACTCACCCTTATGACCTTGCTCAAGTTAGGGGGTTAGCTCATAGCATACCGTGTGTCGATATCAGATTTTCGGACACCTCACATCACATACATACATACATACATACATACATACATATGCGCTAACTATGTAGATATGGTGAAGCCTTTCTCATAGGCTGAGTTGAGGGAGTTTATCCCCGACAAGTCACTTGTGATTTTATTGATTTTATCAGAAATATGTTGTATATATAATGTGTATGTGTTATAATAATATTGTAGTGAACGAGAACACGAGTGGGGACAATTGAATGTACTTGAATACAAACTTACAGAACATATTACTAAAATCTAAGAATCATACAGTAAATACTTAATTAGCAAAATATCAATAAATTGTCTCAAACTTGTCTGTTCTTTTTGAAAATATCAGTCAATCGTCTCAGACTTCATTGTTCCTGCATTTTGATACAAACTGCTTCTGTCCCCGTTCATTCCTTCTCAACCTTCTGCTGCCAGACATTCTAATCCTGACTATCATTATATACTACTCATGTAGATATAAGTAGCACACACCACAATATGAAGGATCTCATTTAGGTATTCTACACTTAATTATACAGCTCAATATAAGAGTCAATGGCTTCATGGTTTAAACAGCTTTAACTATCTTCCAATCTACTCTTTCACCAGCTATACTCACATTATGTACTATACATGCATAACAATTAATATGAGTAAATCAAATCATCATAAGTATTATAGTAAAGTTGGAATAGTGGCAAATAAGGGAATCCAGAACGTTCATCATCCTCCATTTTGAGAATCTACAGTTGAACATACCTACTACATCCCATTGTCAATGATTATGTCGGGACTCGAACCCAGTACCTTCATCTTTATACAGTCAACGAGTTATCCCTTAAGCTACTGATTCCAAATAGTCACTCACTTGTGTAACGGGTTCGATATTTCCATCATGATTAGGAAAGGGTCTGAATTATCCCGAAAAAATTGACAAACTAAATAAATACGGTTTTTTCTATGTATACTTTTTACTTTCGACTGTTCACATATTTCACTATACTAATCCAAGTTATAATCTTTCTCTCTTCTGAAGTTAATTTAAATAAGAAAAACCAACGATATACATATATATACATGCACACACACACACATACAAACATATTAAAGTAATCAAACCGAATGGTAATCGTAAGGAATAATTCTGTTGTAAGGGAAAACAATTTTCCTGTTTATTTCTCATTTCGATAATCATGATTGAATGTTTAAGCTGGTTAGTTGATTAGTTGAACCATATATTTGATATTAGTACGTATCCAATCGTGAGTCGGTTGCGTTTGCTTTTTTAAATCTTATTTGATTAACTAACAAATTAAGTTATGAATTGCTGGGTATAAATGCCCAAACACGTATATATCCTCTTTAGATTGTATAGAGTTAAAATCCCTTGATCGATAACTGGATAATGATTGTTATTATGTTTGTCTAGTCTTTTGTGTTGATCGTATTCTATCAATCAAAATATAGTTTAGTCATTACTCTAAGTGGCTTCTTATAGTGTCCATTAAGTTTTGTTGTTAAGTAGTTGATGATTGACCAACCAATTTAAATGTCTCAATCATGAAAGAGGTTAGTCGTGTCCCGATTAGTTCATTAGTAGTGTTTAAGTTTGTGAAATTGAGTGGCACAGATTGAGATCTCTCAGGGAGTGTCAGCTTCTTCAAAATACCCATACGTCTTACTGACGAGTGGCAATCAGTACGAAATATAAGCCAAGGATTTTATATCAACTTCATTCAGCTATCTAAAAAAAAAAGATATCATTTTCAATATTTACGAAACCAGTGATAAACTGAATATCTTTAACAGTGACTAAAAGGAAGGTCATACGTAATGTCAAAGGCTTTAGTGGATAGAACGACAAAGATGACAATTCAAAGCTATAAATAATTAATCCGGAAATGTTAAACTTCACAATTTATGACATTACCAACATTCCAAATAACAAATAGAGAATAATTACATCACGGACTGATCTAAGTTAAACAACCACTAATGAAAACCAGGAAATTATGAAGTTCTGTTTCGTCCTAGTGTGAGACTACTCAGCAGTGGGGATGCAGGACTCTGCGAACCCAGAACCTGAGAATTCACTGCGAGAGCTTAATGTGTAGGCAACTAAAGTAACATTCCATGGCTGACATATCTAACTTTAATCAAGTCGGGGTAATGAGCAACCGTTTTCCATCGGAAACGGTCAAGTGCTGGTGCTCGAGGTTAAAGGTCCTGGGTTCGATATTTTGTGTTGGGGTCACAGATACACCCTGACACTGAGGATTTTCACACTAGCAAAATAGCTATATATGGTGAATCAAAACTCAAAAAACTGGAAGATAAATTCTGCCTAAACTTAATATTTTCATGAATTTTCGAATATCGTTTAGACTGATAAATTAATAATATTTAATATCAGAAGGGGTTTTATGGATATTATAGTAATTTTAATAGTTGAGATCATGAGTCAATTTAAGCTAGACCACCATGGAAAACCTGGAGGTACTGGATGGCCGTTTCGTCCCATTATGAGACTCCTCAGTAGTGCGCATCCACGATCCCGCCTCACGAGATTCGAACCCAGGATCTATTTGATGGGGCTTTGAGGAAAATTTGATTTAATTTGTTGATAGCATTCATCACAGATTGATACCGGGTTAGGGTTGTGGATTAAACATCAACACAACGGTATGATAAGTAAATCCAACTAGTTCATCCCAACTAGGAAGAAACACATTTCCTAGATCCCACTACTGGCCACTATCTGCAACTGATTACAAGATTAGATCTTTTAACAGATACAAATCGGTTTAATAATTATTTGCATTCATCTATTTTATAGACAGGAAGTATTTCTTCTATCCACTGTGTTTGTTGATTGTGTGTTTTTACCCACAGCAACATTAAATGTCTAGATTTATAAAAAATGTTACTTTCAAATTGTATACACATCAATGTATTGCAAGAAATTCCATTCTCAGATATATAAATTATTTAAAAATTACAAACTGTATATGTTGTCATTTTTCCCACAGTTGTCATATAGAGAAAACAGGTAAGAAATCTTTCATTATGAAATGAATAGACTTCTATATTTTTAGACAACCTTCTACAAGTGTGTATAAATCCAATGAATTGCAACTTGATCGATAGCATTCGATCAGCACTAAGAAGGACCTGACACACATGACATTGATCATCACCCAGTGATCAATCAATTGTGATTACATCTCAGTCCTACAGGAGGTTAGTTACGGCCCGAGTAGCTCAATGGTAACGTCTCTGACTGTGAAGCTGAGTGACACGGGATCGAATCCCTGAGGGAGCACCAGTTCCCTCAAGTTTACAGGTGCACCTTGCTGACGAGTGCCAAGTAACACGAAACCCGGGTCCAGGGTTTCCTGTTGACCACCTCCAACCACCATCTTATCCAATGAATTGTGTAAATTGTATATTATAATAAGTCGACCCCTAGTCATATTAGCTAATAGTTTCGTTATTCGTAATCATAAGTCTTAACAAGATACGAAAATCATCTTTCTACACGAAGTGACAACAGACAAATTATTTTGTTGAAACCATAAATTCATCTAAGCTAGACAACTATTTAAAAGTTGGAAACACTGGATGGCTGTTTCGTTCTATAATGGGATTCCTTAGCAGTGTGTATCCGCGCCCTCTCTGACCAGTCAACCAATTTTCGTAGATTGATGGAAGTTAGACTCGTATACCACTGGACTTCTCTTTATCGATTTAGAGATTTGGCGTTCGTGTGTTAGGTTGAGGTTATTGGGTTTGACTCTTGGTTGAGCAGTTGGAAGTGGATACCGCTGAAGAGTACCAACTCAAGACTAAACGACCATCCATTGGCTCCTGGTTTTTAATGGTTGATGCTTATCACATGCATGGATTAACATATCATCTGAAGACCAAACGAGAGGTGTGAGATTAATAACAATATATACTATATTCCAGGATGTCAACTAGTCACCTAGTCAAGATCTCAATCTTTACATTCTTTCCTGGGTCCAATGGAAAGAAGAATGTTTCTAACCACTACTTGTGTACATTACATTCAGTTTGTCAATTTAGTCTTCTGGATCATTCTTCAATCTCCTCATCTTTACATTACAGTTTGGGCAAACGTATAGGGGAACTTGTATGGTTCAATAGGACAATTGTGAAATATAGTATTGATTTTTTAGAACATGACAAAATTGACCATTCAAATTTCATCCTACTAACGTAAGTGATACAAGTTGATAAGTTACAGTTGAAAGTACTTTTTTGAATAATAATTATAATAACAGTGACCAACCATTGCCAAGCGGATTACAAGATTACTTAAATCTTGTTAATAATGTTAACATCTTATTGGTAATGATCACCATGCGTGCTCTCCACTAATTCGATTTTTCAAATGACTTTTACCCCTTTCTGATTAGTTGCCACGACTTTTAATTCACTAATTATCTTTGTACTTGAAGATCATGCTATCATTAATATATCCACTGATTTATACCGTTTTAAGTTATCTTGCTTGAATAACACGTCGTTCCTACATTAAATTTTCTTTCTCTGTTAGGAGCTAATTGTATGAAGTGTTGTGTACCAACCAAAATCATCAAGTCCTCTATAAAACTGTTGCTATTAGAATAACTTAATTGTTCCCTAATATTCAAGTACCACAAGCCAACCAAAAAGCATAATAGACATGATCTTTTTTGTTATGATTTAACAATCACCCAAGAAAATTGTGATAACAATGAATTTAATGTAATCATTATCTCAAAAATATTATATTCCGTTAGCAAGATTTCACGATATATGTATATATCCTGGAGCCCATGTGACCATTGGTTTGGGATCAGGGTTTTCCACTTCCCTTAGGTGGACCCTCCGTGTCCACCAACCTGGTTAAAGTGCCGGAAATTCGCTTTTCGTCCTCTCAATTTCGTAAACAACACCCTCGCGGCGAGGAGGCAGTGAATAAAACTTCCCTGACAGTGGTTGTATGCATGTGACCATGTGAGAGCGTTTCGTGAGGGAGAGTGGACTCTCCCCACCCACGGCCGTACCAGGGAGAACGAAAGATATTGGAATAATTAAAAATTATTATTATTTCCCTTAGAGTGTTCGAAAAATTCTCTGAACATTTGGACTGAATGAAAAAATATACTCCGATATATGAGTAATTACTACATATACATCCTTACTATATAATTATTTGGTAACAGGACTATTGTACTTTTTTATTTCCTTCATCGTAAGTTTCCTTCAAAAACATTAACTGTCGTTGTACTTATCATTATTCCCTGGTCATTGTCAGTCACTTACGTACCGTCTGCTCTGCTATCTGTCATTTATTGTATTCATTATGTGTAAAGTGTGTTTTATTATTTTGGACCGGTTCTGGTTTGGTGGTTTAAATATATAAACTTATGAGTGTTTGAAACATACAAATATATAAGCTTACCCATTGCGCTCTCTTGTTCAAATTCAATACTGAAAGTAGAAGTCGTGTGCTCTGGACCAATAAGAGTTAAGATATCTCTGTATTAACTCAAGGTTAATAGTGTTGCCTAAATATATCATTGGTCAAAATATAAGACACTATTCTGTATATGGAACAGTATACTCAGGTTAGCAAAGAATAAACTCGAGTCCTGATTGGGGTAAATCTCCAGAGATATCGATCAGATCTTTACTTAGGATATTACATTTTACACCTCCAAGATATTTGTTAATGAAGTATTCATATCCCCTCATTGGTTATTGAGCAGCGTAAATAATTCATAAAATAATAAATACACCATGATAAATTTAATTTGAAAGAAATGAAAGCATCATATGAATAATCTATGATAAAGAGGGAGAGTGAATAAGAAATTACAAGATAAATAGATGAGTACTTAAGATAGGTGTTTGGACCACTGAAAAATGTGAGATTGTGAGTGAATTTAAGGGAGATACTCATGGGGAAATCTTGAAAAGCTCAATTTGAAATTCTTTAAGAAAGGGTTTCCATTTTTCAAAGCTTTTAATAGTCTTTGCCACCTAATCTATTATTCATGGATGTGTTAAGAGTAAACTTCCATTTTGGATCACATTAATACGTCTATCATATAAGTTTAATTACTTTTATGAAGTATGTCACATGATTCGTGCAAAACAAACACTTTCCAAATACATCTCAAGAAGTTAACCAGTGTGACTTCTCAAAGGAGAATGTAAAGTAATCCTCAGCTCCAAAATAAAAATATATCACCAATTCTACTCACAATGCCTCGCCAAAATCATTCCAAATAATATTCACCGTTAAATAAATAATTGATTTGATAGTTAACACCAAAAACTAACTTGATTTAGACGATCGCTGAAAAATAAGAATTGTTGAACAGCTGGTTCATTCTAGTATGAAACTCTTCAACAATGCCTATTCGGGCACGATTGACCAGTATCATGAATTAATTAAAGTTAGAAGTGTTAAACATTGGTCGCCAACTTGACGGTCTGAAGGTTAGGGACTAGCCATCAAACCTGCAATTCCTGGGTTCGTTCCCTGGTGGGGTGGTGGATGCGCACTACGGAGGAGTCCTGTGATAAGATGAATGCTTCTTATTTCTCCATGGCTTTCTTACTAACGTTAGTTCGTAGCATTAACTACACTTGATAATTTCCACAAATCCTCTGTTTAATAAAAATCATTAAGTAACTGACTGACGGACTGACTGATTGGTTGACTATTGAGTGATTGATTAATCAACTAACTAATTAAATTTATAATTTCCTAACTTACATTATTAGACTATATACTGTTATATATTATCTCTCTTACTCACTCATTCTCCCTCACGAATCAAATGTCTACATTTGACCGTCTATAATGAAAATCATTCAGTAACGAAAGGATACAAAATATCCTCCAGTGAAAAAAAACATTTGTAACAATATTCCTCTTTTTCTCTTTTAAAGTTATTTTACTTACTTACTTACGCCTGTTACCCCTCGTGGAGGAGTATAGGCCGCTCATTTTAAAGCTATAGAATTTGATTTTGTATTTCTAAATGGTAGTGTAGTGAACAGAACACTAGTCGGGACAATCGAATGTATTTAGACACAAATTACAGACTATGTCACTAAATTCTGATAACCATACAATGAACAGTTAATTTGCAAATTAACAACCAATTATCTCAATCTTCACTGTTCCTTCTGCAAATATCAGTTCATCTTCTCTAATTCCATCTGATGCAAATGTAAAGGCGAGGATGGGCAAAGCAAGGGCAGCATTCCTACAAATGAACAACATATAGAACTCAAAACAATTCTCAACTAACTTCAAAGTGAGAATCTTTAATACGAACGTCAAGACAGTCAGTTCTACTGTACGGAGCTGAAACGTGGAGAACTACTACACCCATCATCAAGAAGGTATAAGTATTTATAAACAGCTGTCTACGCAAAATATTCAACATTCACTGGCCGGATACTATCAGCAACAGTGTTTTATGGGAGAGGACAAACCAGCTTCCAACTGAAGAGGAAATTAGGAAAAGACGTTGGAAATGGACCAGACATACATTAAGGAAATCACCAATGTGCATCACGACTCAATCCCTAACTTGGAATCCGGAAGGGAAGCGGAAAAGAGGAAGACCAAAGAACAGATTACGAAGGGAGATTGAAGCAGGTATGAAAAGGATGAATAACAACTGGAACGAACTGGAAAGGATTGCCCAGGATAGGGTTGGATGGAGAATGCTGGTGAGCGGCCTATGCTCCTTCACGAGGGGTAACAGGAGTAAGTAAGTAAGTAATTCCATTGTTCATGCATTTTCCTACCAATTGCGCTTCATTTCTGTTCTCTCCTTATCGGTCTTCTGCCAAAATACATTATATGCCTGACCATCGTCATATACTACTTATATGGATATAAGTAGACCACACCACAGTAGATTTGGATTCGATGAATTCGATAGAGCAAAAAGAAAACACAGAAAGAAATTCTCTAACTGTATTAATTCTGTACACTTTCTATCTTTATCTTTCATTGACTTTCTCTATCTTTCAGGTATATATGCATCAAATTTTTTTTTCAATTATCCATTTGTTTTACTGGTGGTTAACTTATCTGGAGAGGATTTAGAAAACTGTCAAAAATTTGACATTTGACATTTTAATCGAAGAAATAATTCTCCTTTCAATCTCCCTCTCTCTCTCTCTTCATTAAATCCATTCATATAGATGTACGTGTATATGTTAGCAGATTTGCTTGTGTGTGTGTGTGTGTACGTACGTACGTACGTAGAAGCTTGACTACAAATAAAATGACACTGTCCTTTTTTATTTTTGTATAACTTTTGCCAAGCATTTTAATTTTAAGAAAAATAAAATTTTTTCCCGTTCAAAATTAATTCTTCTCTGGTTGATTAAGCAGAAAGATTATTCAAAGACTACCGTTGTTATGGTTGTTATTGTTGTATCTACTGTCCGTGTCGATGTCTTATTTCACGTTTCTTTCTTCTTTCAGTTCATCATCATCATCATCTTCTTCTTCATTTTGCCCACCTTCTCTCACCTTCATTTTCTAGTTCATCTTTTAAAAAAAATAAATTAAGAAGAATAAAATTAAATTAATTAATTTTCTAGTCTCAAGAAAACTTCTATTTTATGTCTATTAACTAAGTTCCCTCAGTTTCCCTTTTTTTAAAAAAGTTAATTTATACTTTCCACATTGTATTTAGTGTATGCCATTTTCCTATCTCACATTTCTATTTTTTTTAATGTATCACCTTGGACACTGGACGTCGACATTGACTATTTATGTGCACATATATATATGATACAAAGTGTAATTAATCACTATGGACAAATATATTTATATCTAAGATTTATTATCATCAAGTATACACAAATTGATGAATAAAAGAAAATGTCGGTGCAATTCAATTGAATACCTTTTGATGTAGAATAGAAGGAATCTTGATTGAATGTTTACTTTTATTTTCATTCAAAAGGAATCTTTTGATTCATATTACTCTTAGAGATACAATGTCTTGAACTGATAGAATGATTCTTGTGATTTACATCACTGTCTAACATGAGTTAGAGAACTAGTGAGAATCAGGAAGCATTGGATAGTTGTTTAGTACTAGTATGAGACTGTTTAGTAACAATATCCAACCTGGATTCCACTAGCGTTCTTAGTCAGGACCTTTAAGCGAACGCTTAACTTTCAGACTATTGAATTAACAAACAGTAATTTAAATTTCTCGCTTGAATGAAATTATTATATTGTACAATCATCTTTTAGTGCATGTTATTGAGGAGTTTCATACCACGATAAAGCAACTATTTATTGCTTGTTATTTTTCAATCCTTATCTAATTAAAGTCAATTCGTGATACAAATTATAAAGTTCAACAATCTCCAAACATCTCTTATAATGGAATGATGACTGTATTTAAAAGAGAAACTTGATCATCATAGAAAGATTCTAGTTGAAGGTCAATCACTTGAGGGAAAATACATGTTTAAATAGGGAGTGATTAGAGGTAGTTGGCAGGAAATGTTAATACAAACTTTAATGTTTGTTAGTGTCCACTTACAGGGTGTACCTGAGGAAACTGATGCTGCCTATGTCCAATTCAAAATTGCCTCGTCTATTGTATCATAAATATTACGAAATGTTACTAGTAAACTATCTTCTTGACATACCCCAACTTCTTATCGATTACCTACAAACACTTTAAATAACCTTTAGCATTCATTGTGAAATTTATAACCATCTTAACAAATAGTGTCCAACATAAATATGAATTCCTTTTCTTGTAATATTACATTATATTTGATGACCTTATTATAGAATTTAAAGGAACATCTGTCAGAACAACTAATATCCTGAATTACCAAACATCAAAAATTTACATTGAAAAGAACAAACACACATTATTGTTACTGCTATGCAACTAATTCCATTGTCACTTTTGACAGCATAACAGACAACTCGTCAAGTGAGTTTTAAGAATTGATTGTAGTGGTATACATATATGAACATATATATGCTGCTATTATGAAATTGTACACAAAATAGTTATACTGATATTAATTAGTAAGATTTGAAAGGGATTTATAGGATATATCACTTTAATGTTAAGCGTTGTTAAGCACAATTACACGGTGGATTATAATCTTATCAATTGAAATTGTTGTTTCTATGAGATCATGCAAGATATGGTGAAGATAAAATTTGCCAAATGAAAGTAGATTTTATCATTCATACTAAACTACTAATATGTAGATTTAAGTAGTAGGTGAATAATAAAAGTCTGTTACACAAATTGAGAATATTCATTGATTATCATTCATCTGACAAACGAATATACGGAGTTACATCGATGGATCAGTGATCCATGAAAAATATAGTGTATATCTGATCTATAGTACTAATATCACCAGTTTAAATAACGTCACATAACTTGGATTATTTTTTTATGTTAGATGTTCAGAAGAAATCATCAGGCAACACTAGACCTAGATTCTAAAAAGGTTAACACCTATCGACAACACGAAATCCTGAGGATTTGAGTTAAATGGGTGGCTTCAGTTTCCTCTGGATTATAGGTATCCATTGGCGACAAATGCCGACGTGCACAAAACATAGATTCAAAAGAGATTACTACCAACTACCTCTAAACACCTTGAAGATAAAAATTATTGTAAATTGATAAATTGATAAATAGTTTGTGTTGACATTCTCTATAGAATTGCAATTTATATATTTAGTATCTTACAGTTAGAGATGTTACTGCAAAGATACTCTGGTAAGAACCAAGGTTCGATAATTTACAACATTTCCAATTTCCGTTAATTCATCATAAAACTCATTGATCAATATCATCGTTCGGATTAGCATCGTTCTAGACTTGGTTTTTGAAGGACGAATAATATCAGTGAACTTTGTGTTCAGTAGGTGGTGGTTCGAATTAGAAAATCTATTTTGCATTGAGTGAACCTTTTAGTAGGTTTTTCATTACAATTTTTTTTATTGCACAAAAGTTTATATAAATAATGTTACTTTACCTAAATAATGAGTCTGTGGAGGACCAAATACATCAATGCCATAATAACGATACGATTATTGCATAATGTATAAAGACAATTGAGAACATACACAAATATAATTACTAACAAAGAAAAAATATGGGATGTTACTTAACTTGTCAGTGGGAAGCATGTTCAAGTTTCGGTTTTATAATCCAAAATTATAAGCAGTAGTCAACAATTCTAAATGTTGATAGATATAATATAATGTAATAAGTATCCGGAATAATCACGTAATAGGAGTAACAATGTGATGTGTAAACGGAGATAACAAATATATTAAAAGTCTGTTGTTGCGCCAACTGATAAGTGAGAATGAGAAGTGTGTGTACAACATTATATTGATGAGCGAAAATCAGTGTGCCATACAAGCACAGAACAAAACGGTAACGGGAGATTAAGGTCAAATTTAAACAACTATTTTACAGTCAATAATAGTAATTGTACAAATTATGTTAAAATATGAAAAATGAGAATCATAACACATTTACTTACAAAATAAGATCATGTTAACTAACTCTAAAAGTTCTTTGTAGTCACAAGATTGGTGTTGTCTTCTGACATTCGAGATATCGGGGGATAGTAATCACATTTCCTATAGATTCGTTTGTTATCAATACAAACCCCTTCAAGCTATCATAATAAACGCTCTCAGTCACATCGGTGCCCCACACAATCGATTCTCTACAATAAGAATGTTGTGAAATGTGTCCGTTATATCTGAGATTACATTCAAAATGGACTGATAAAGAAGGACAGTCGACTGGACGAAATTCAAGTAACTAATTTTTGTTACTAGAAAAATGATAATCGAAAAGAACTGTTCATTTGTTTAGAAATGGTTTGAAACCTATTTATTTATGAATTGTATTTAAATATAGTTTCTTTGTCATAAACGATACCAAATGGTTATTCGAGTGCCGGTAATGTTGCGTAAGCAAACCTCACTCTTTAGATGTTCAAACGAAGAAGGATGTATCTGAAAAGAGAACTGGATTAGCAGTCATCTAGTGAACCTGAGGACTTAATCACAAAACCCGAAATATAAATGTTTGTGTCCCATTACTTCTATCCCTTTTTCGAGAAGCTCCTGATGTGTTGCCTTCACAGTTTTAGGGCCTTTCCGCCAGAAGTAAAAGTCTGTGGAGTGAAATGAGTATTTGACCAATCTTCACTAACGCCTTTCCTCAGTCAAGGGAAGCGAGATCGCTGTAGTTATTTACTGTCTGGAGGAAATACCTTACTGATATCAAACATCAGTACAATCATCTGTATGGTTTCACACTTGAACATTAAGTTGTTGCTTTTAGTCTTAACCTTCTCCCAGCTAACCTTTCTGGGATGGCAAGAGTCAAAGGAATGAGTGTTCCAGCTAATATACCCCAACCTTGTCATCAAATTAAGGCAGATCGACCACCAAGTCGGATTAGTCGTTATGGCGTAACAGTTAGAGAACTATTGAATACAAGGAAGCATTGTATAACTATTTCACAACAGCATATGATTCTTCAAGAATGAACACTTACAACTCTACAAGGAGTTGAACCAAGGATATCCACCTTTAAACTTCATATAAGAATACATAAAGATATATCATTGTCGACAGCTAACATTCCATTATCAAATAGTCAGTCTTTCATATTACTGTCCTAGGACATTTTTCCGTCAAATTACATAATTGACTCATCATTATAACTCACACTACATACTTTTCTTTGTTCATTAACTAATGTCTATATCATCAAATAATTCCTATCTGTCACTTCAGATTATTTCATATCCCAATTTAGTTTATTGGAATTGTTGTTTGTTTTTTTGCCATTCAGCATTTCAGATTAATCTGATAATAAGCATCATTGCTGTCACGGTCATAGATTTAATATTTAATCCAATATGAAATAGTGAAACAAAGGTCATTTATGCTAATCTGATTATTATTAGTATTTCAAAATGAATAGATAAAGGTTACTGCCACTGATGATGAGGGTAATGATGGTGATGATGAGTCATATACTTTGAGATTATTTCACTGGCATGTGTGATTAGTTTTAATATATACTTACTTACGCCCGTTACACCTCGTGGAGGAGCATAGGCCGCCCACCATCATTCTCCATCTAACTCTGTCTTTTATGACGCATAAATATAAGATATTTCGAATAATCTCGGGTTAAAGTCATCAATAGATGACGACAAATGTATTATTATTCTAGGTCTTATAAGATATTTAATTTTAATGAGATAATTATAATGTAGTAGGAAGTAGAGTAGTTTCAGTAGTTGTCCAACTTTGATCGGTTTGTGATTTCAATGAAATTCAACTATCTTCACAATTTTATATTGACCAATATCAATCCAATGGAGATGTAGCTGGTGATATGCTACGTGATAGACTGACTAGAGCGATGAAGAGAACATTTAATGCAGCCAACCTCTGTTTATCATACTCGACCTGACCTGTGGGGATTCCTAAACTAAAGGATAATTTACCCGGTTATGCCACTTCTATATGTGTCTACGAATTCAGCTGCTACTGTGGAGAAAGCTATATTGAGGGCACTACCAGACAACTGAGCAAAAGAGTTAGTGAACACCACCCTTCGCGGTTACGAAAAAGTACTGTCAAGGCAATACGCAGCTCGGTTCCATGACGCTTGATCTATAATGGTCATGTAGTAGACAGAAACAAGTCATTTAAAGTCATTTACCGTGTTCCTACTAGTTTTCTTTATGGATTTCGATATCGTTTCTTACATATAGCAGGAGCTACAGGAGTTCGAGCCAACAATCCAAGTCTTTGTGTTCATTAGAAATTTGTAACATCCTTATCTCTCCCTTGGTTCTAATAAATGATTCTATTTATTATTATTTTCCATACTATTTTCTTCATCCCCTCCCATCATTTTCTTTTTTCTCAAATATACTTTTCACGGTCCAATTACTTGAACATTTCTTATTACGTAATCTTATAATTTCTATGACTGTTATTTCAGTGTCTATATTTTCCTAATCATTGACCTAATTCCCAATATGTAACATAAATTCAAGTCTTCATTATTCTTATCACAACTAGTACACCTGTCATCACACTATCAATTTGTACTTTCCACTGTTGTTATTGACTCATAAACTGCCTTGATTTGTTTGATATTTTCGTATATGCATATAAATATTACTGTACATCAAAGTAAAGTTTGATGAGGATCTAATAGAAAACAATATTGCTCGCTTGTATCTCTTGTTCTAAATTATCATACCCTTACTAGTGACCAGTTTTGAGAGGAAATTACCAGAATTGTAGTGAGAAATTGTGGCCAGTACAACTTAATCGTGTCGGATGTAGGAAAGGTACTCAGCAAAGATAAGTAAAGCCGAGTGCACATTATTAATTGTAGTTAATTACATATTACAAGTACTTTTTTGTACTGAATTATTAAATAATCAATTCACAACCTCTATCAAATTATTCATTTCCTTCTATATGGTTAAATTGAACAACCAGACCTTTCTTAACAAACGTAGAAATACATTTTTTTTCTATATATTTCAAACAGGCTAGATTTGGACTTAAACTAATCATGGATGCTGAGGAGTCCCACATTAGGACGAAACGGCCGTCCAGTGCTTCCAGGTTTTCCACGGTGGTCTAGCTTCAATTGACTAATGATTTCAACTATATATAAAAACCCCTAATCATGGATATGTACAACAATTGTTTAAAATAATAATTCTTTTTTTTACATCCCAAATGTAATACAGAACAGCAAATATACACACACACACTCTTATAGACAACTCATGTCTATTTGCCAACATTCTAAAATGTTATAAATAATTAAATGAAGTCACAGAAGCTTAATCAATGTTTATTATTATTATTATTATTATTATTCCCCCTTCATAGACTTATTATTCTATATTTTCACTTTTCACCTGTCATCCCATTGATATTTATGATGTATGTGTATGTAAGTGTTTGTGTTGTGTGTGCGTGTGTGTGTATGTATTTTATATTTCAACATAGTTGGCATTGATTTGGATAAAAACAAGTGCACCATGATTTGTTATTTATCCATTAATCTATATATATATATATACACATATACACGTGGCATATTTGTCAACTGTGTTATCTATCATGGTTGATGTTAATATTATCAGAAATATTGATAAGGTCAAGTTAGGGAAACACGCACACACACAACAAAAGTGTGCATCTGTGAAGTACACATACCTAAATGATAGAAAGAGGGGAAAATGATATATATATTTAACGATATGTCCGAGATGAACACATTACTGACATACTCAATATAAGACAATCTATTCATAAGACAAAAAAGGGGTATATGAATATTAGTTTTTATTTTAATTTTGTTACAGTTAATTTAATTTCTATCTGTCATACTGATGATAATGTCATCAAGCACATGTACCCTTATTTATTCATTCGTTTGTTTGTTCACTTTCTTCTAATATGTAGTATGTATTCATTCATGCACGTAAGACTAGACATACACATACCCCCCCCACACACACACACACTTAAAAATCATTCGAAAGTGCAATTAAAGATAATTTATTTGCTTTCATGAAAAAAATGTATCATCATAGTCACCAGAAGTTAAATCAAATAGATTGAAGCAATATAATAAAGTCATGAAAATGATGCCCAAAAGTGAAATTTAATACGTAAACTACTTAAATAATATATATATGCAGTATAGGGTTATGGCGATGGTTGAATGATATTGAAATCAAGAACCAGTAGAAGTTAGACAACTATTGTAAATGTGGAAACACTCTATTAATGTTTCGTTTTAGTATCTGACTCCCAAGTACTGTACATCCACGATCCTATCACTGGGAATCAAACATTAGATCTTACGTAAGAACCTTTAACTTCTAGACAATTGAGCCAGCATCATGCTGAGTCATCCTTTCCCAATTGTAATTTCTTTATTTATCTTTATGGTGAATACTCAACCCCTTAACAATAAAACTATTTATCATAGTTGAAAGTGTGAGTCAATTGAAGCTAGACCACCATGGA
>NC_031500.1:10272940-10291332 GCF_000237925.1 Schistosoma mansoni | reverse complement strand
GGTTCGAATCTTGCGAGAGCGGGTTATTGGATGCGCACTGCTGAGGAGTCCCATAATAGGACGAAACGGCCGTCCAGTGTTTCCAGATTTTCCATGGTGGTCTAGCTTCAATTGACTCACGCTTTCAACTATGATAAATAGTAAATCTCCACAAAACCCCTTCTATAAATAAAACTATTATTAGTTCTAAATTCACTTAGTATTGTTTGTTTGAATCTTCCCATTGATGTTTAGGACTGCAACTGGTCAGTTTCACCGCATTGCATAAGAAAGTGACTATCAGGACTCAGTAGCTGAGTGGATAACGCGATGGCGTTTGAAGCGAAAGGTGCTGGGTTGGAGTCCCAGAGTGAACATCAACTCTGAGATGCAGGTACATTCAGCTGACGAGTCTCAAAAGGGATGAAACGCGCGTCAAACTGGATTCCACTGCTAGTCACTATCCATCTCTGTTTATAATATATATATATATATATGAAAATATTATTTGCGTTTGTACAGCTATGGAAAACAAATTCGTCGAAAAGAGAACTCTTCACTTAACCAATCCTTCTTATTTTATGTCTCAATGGGCATATTCCTTTAAGATATGTCTACGATATTCCATTTTATTATTGTACAGTACCGAACTACTGACCGTACGGTTTTGTTTAACTTGACTCAAGGTCACACTGTTTAGCGGTTATTCAATATTCTTCTTTGACTGTCTAGTTTAATTTGATTCGTGTAGTTGAAAGATTTTAATTCGATTAAATTGGAAATACTCTTTATTTATTTGCAGTACTTAATAGTTTTACCTACGAATCTTTTTCCTTATATAGTACGCCAATTTGTATTGGAGAAAGCGTTGACTTTACACTGTAAGCAGTATTGTTGAGGTAGATTGTATTTTTGAGATAATTTGTTACTGCACATCATTTAACAGTATAAATTACTAGGAAAATTTGTGTAATATTGTAACTCCTAGTTGTCAGTGACTCGAGGAAGCCTTGTATATAATGACAGAAGAAAGTAGTTTGGCACAGTCGAATAGATCTAGGCTTGTTGGATAATTCGTGTGTTCAGATTAATTATTTGTAGTTCTGTTGTTACTTTGAATTGATAAGACAACCATTGAGATAAATAATAATTTACAAATTAACTGAATAACTCTATACAATTGGGACACAAACTCATTTGTTTAAAGATTATGCTCTCTTTTTGATGTCAAAAGGTCATGAGTTCGATCCACGATGCGATAGCGAATGCACACTGCTAAGGAGTTCCATACGTGTACAAAATAACTATTTAATGTCCCCTGATTTTCAATTGTTTTAAACTGAAGTCAGTATGTAGTGTAAAAACTGCTAAATCCAACAATCTTCAAAGCAACCTAAAAATTAAAAACGATAATTGGTTGGTATGTTGGTAAAAATCGACTGAAACTGTATTTTGTCGCAGACTGATTTTAACTGTGGGGCCACTTAGACTTGTACCATCCTTGTATCAAAAGCAGTATTATCGCCCAATCTTAATCTTTTCAATAATAGGATCCAGAATCTTTAGATGTTACACGGAATTTACAGTCTTTAGTTTACTGAGTTGTAATCCAAGCCAGTGGGACTATCATCTTCATAGTCATCAATGATACTTGTGTCATTCTCAATATGGTGTTGTTATTTTATTTCACCAATAAACTATGAATGTATTGGCAAGATTTCATGATAGCTAGTTTCATTGAATGACTTGTAACATATTTGAAACGTAGCCGTTATCAACTTCTAGTTTCGATAATCAAATAGTCTCAATCTCACGCATGTGTTGTTACTAATTGTTATTGATTGCTTTCATGATAAAATGTAAATGCTACCTATGTACTTACTATGTGGTCAGCTGTTATTTTCTCTTGTATTTTTTCTAGTTCATATTCTCTCATATACTGTTCCTCACACTCCCTCAAACACATAAACTACCTTCAGGTTAGATGCAAACCTACCAAAGACTAAAATTTCTAGAGTCATCACCTAACTATTCAAGAAAAAAACCTGTTTTGAAAATGTTTTGTCAAATTAACTTGTCTTAATTTTTAGATTTAAAAAAATATGCAATTTACTTCAGTTATGTCAACAATGTCTCAATTTTTGTGCGTTTGTGCAGTGGTATATACGTATGTGCATGTGTATAGATATGCATGCAAATTTGGCGGCCTGCTTGAATTTCTGTGCTACTCGTTCCTGTCATCTATATATTTCAACAAGTTATCTCTTTTCGTTTTTTTAACATATCATTATGTTTATTAATCGCATAACCTATTCAGATGAGTTTATAAAAAGTTTACGACCTTTCATCGTACAAGTTACAGAAACTACAATCATCAGAGACATTATGGTTGCTAGCAATATGGGTTGAAAAGAATGAACATTATTCAGATGTCAATTCCTGAAGTGCTAACATCTAGCTGGTGATCACTCATTGTTTATCATCAGAATCAATCAAGAAATAAGAAAAGGAAACTTGCTGTAAATACTTTGTGCTGAGAATTCTATATTGTACCAAAAATATAATATTGAATAAAGCCATTAAAAAAATAATAATAAACACTTTAGAAAAGTTGTTTATAACATCATTTGATAGATAACTATGCAATTTTCATGGTTTGAATCTCAAAGAAATCTTAGACTAAACCACCATTGAAAACCAGGAGGCACTGGCCAGTTGTTTTTTCTAGTATATTTCTTCTTATTGACAATGTGCATTTACAGTACCGCCACAAGGGATTGAACCTATGATCTTCGATCTGTTGTGTGATTACTTTGCTTTTAAACCATTCAGTCGTCATTCATTCAAACTATGGAGGGCTTCAACTTTCCTCTCTCTCACACACCCCTATACCAACAAATCTAAAAACTGTACAAATCGTTTGGACAAAATGGGGATTCTTGGAAAAGCAATTTTTTTCTGAAATTTCTGAAATAAGTATTATCCGTATTACCGATGTAATCATATTCTATAGTAAACACGTATTCTATAGTAAAAAGTGTAATTTAAGTAAACTAGGTGTTTTTTCTCGGAAAAAGTACAAATCACTTTCGCTTTACTCTTGAATCTGTGTATATACGTGACACATTCTTCGTTTACCCCTGTTCGTTTTCTCTCTATCTTAAATAATTCACACATACACGTGCACATACATGCACATATCAATTTAGTTGACCCATTTTCCACAGATGAAAACAAAACTTACCAAATAAATGAAATGTTTGATTCCCAGTTGTGAATTAATTTTAAAGTGAAATTTTCGGTACGTGATGATTCTTATCAGTGAAATCGTGAATGATGATTTACAGCACAGTAGGCGGGGTTGGTAGGACAGGATTTTATTGAAGTTATCTTCTTTGAGCTGCGCAGTTTAATCATGAAAATTTCATTGCCTATCTAGACAATGGAATTATCACCAACATAGACTTCAGATGACTTATGGGAATTTCTTCATAAGTGACAACTAGAAAGCCAAGAATCAGGTCAAAAGGGAAGGCAGTGAAAATAAATATATGAATAATGACGGGACATGTGTCAACAACTGAAATCAAACTGTGATGAATACAACATACAAATTGCTGAATAAAATGTTAGTTATGAATTTATTGATTTAAAAATTAACTCTTCAAATATATATGTATATATAAACTAAGGTTATCAGCTGAATTGTTGTGAAGTTACAGTAACGGATTGAACAGTTGTTTTCGACGCGATATAGAATTTCTTAGCTGCTAACCGAACCAAAAAAAACCTGACAATATAAATATATAGCATTGAACTTAGAAATTACTTCAATATGATAATCGATAATAGATTGCCACACAGGATTATTGACGGGAAAATCAATCATTTATATGCCCCAAATTCACCCCCCTCTTTCTTCTCTTTCTTTGCTTGTCATTTATTTAAAATGACGCCGTAGAATGGGTAAAAATGATCCAGAAAAAAACTGTTATACCCAAAAACACAAGAATAGTTTAAACATTTTTTACTGAATCACATACAAAGCAATACAACTCTGCAATCAACAAAAACCTTAGTAACCTACCTAAATTATAAATACAATTGTTGAGATTAACTTAAATAAATTAATGTGATATTTGTAACGATAGATTTTGCAGGGCCTCAAATTGATTAAGATCAAGTACGTAAATCATTGCTTAATAACTACCCATGGATCTAGAAGTTAAGAGCTCACAGAGAAACTAAAGATCCTGGGTATGTTTCTCTGCAGGGTCGTCAATGTACACTTCTCGAATGTCCCTCCTGTTTTTCTAACATCAATCCGTGCTGTAAACTGTGAACACTCAGCAATTTCCATAACAACCACCGTACTAGTTGTATGGCCGTTTCATCACGAGCTGACACCAGCCAGAGTACAATTAAAGGTAGATAAAGTTAATACAGTTATGTCTTCGTTACAGTGTTTTAAACGGTGCTCGCCTAAAGTATTCTTTTACTCGTTAATTATAAATTTTGATGCTATACTTCTTTTTAGTAGAAACTTAATATTTGCTAACTGGCAACAAAATTCAACCGTACTTACTACAACACCAACGATAAAAAGTTGGAGAAACCGAAGCTTGGCACAAAGCAGTTCTACTGCTTATTAATCTGTTTATCCATCATCTCGATAACCTTGAGGACGACAACATGATAGGAAATTAAAAAAGAATACGTTAATCAATCAGAGAATAGTTAAGGACAGTGCTGGAATTATTCATTATGAGTTATAGTAAACTTCATAAAACGTTGGAACTATATAATATGAAAATCAATAATTTTGAGGGCCAACTTAGTAAAACATGGTCGAACTTAGTTGTTATCAGTTTTTATTGTAAGAGTGCTTAATTGAAACTAATTTCTAACAACAAAATGGTCCACTAATGAACACAGTCAGCTGATTTTCCTGACCAATATGTCTAACCATTTATAAATTTTGTATAACCTATGCTGCTGTACATTATTAACCAAGTGCTTATCTCTCTATCACTCTATTCACATTAATATATTCTTACAATTATCCATCAGGAGACTTTAGTTCGAATGACTACGATATATTACTCAAATAGTATTCAGTAGCATTTCTCATCCTAAATGTATTTGATGACCAATAGCATCATTCTTTAAGGCATTATGAATTCTACTACTCACACTACAACTATCGCTACTCTATTATTACCATTATTATTATTATTATTATTTTTATCTTTACTATTACTACGACTACTACTACTACTACTACTACTAATAATAATAATAATAATAATAGTGATGTAAAATACTTCAATATTTTGCATCATAATAATTTCAACTGACTACTTCTTATAGTAAATATTTTGG
The DNA here is from genome assembly GCF_000237925.1 of Schistosoma mansoni. NCBI lineage: Eukaryota > Metazoa > Platyhelminthes > Trematoda > Strigeidida > Schistosomatidae > Schistosoma > Schistosoma mansoni. The sequence goes on along the minus strand of NC_031500.1, from coordinate 10,285,971 downwards.
CATAATAAAATCTATCATCATTATCATTTTCAATGGGGCAAAGGAGAGACTCAAGATGAGAGAGAAGACAAGAGAACAGATGTTGGGTACATCCGACCACCCCTCTCCCCCACCCCACCCCCACATACACTTTTTTCTAATCCACTCATTTTAATATAAATATATTAATGATTTTATTATGATTCTCTTTTTCTAGTGTTCATTTTCTTTCTGAAAAATATGAATCGTCTAAAAATGATTTTTTTTGTCCAAATTTTCCTGTGAAGGGGTAATAAGAGTGTTTTCCTTAAAAAAAAACAATGTTACAAAATTTTGAGATTAATCAACTCGTTATTGAGTTATTATTATTATTACCATTACTATTATTATTATTATTATTATTATTATCAACATCATCATCTCTTCCACTGGGTAAGAATACAGATTACACTAGTTATAGTGCATAAATCAAATTTTATTAATATATACTTGTGCGTGTGTGTGTGTGTATTTAAGTGTGCACATATACACAATTTGATTATATCAGTATGTATACGTGTTTGCGTGTAAGTTATATATATAGATATATTATGTTGAGATTAGACTGATGAATTCTGAGAGAAAAAAAACACTAGTTCACAACAAAAAAATAGAAGGGGGAGAGGGGTGGACTATTGTTACAATAGGATTGGAAACAAAAAACAAAACAGAAATGATTCAAAATGTCAACTGTCATAGTTGATCTTGAAAGAAATTCTTATAATTCTAGAAGATAATCATAGAGTAGTATTAATAGTTAGTAGTATATATATAATGTCAGTAATAGTTTATATTACACGATATATATTAATCTAAAATTATGTATGTATCTAATTGTGTTAAATATTTGTATCGATAAATGTAATCTATTCAACCATCAAGATTTATTAGTTAAATATGTCCAAAAAATTGTATCTTAATATTTAAAATTGTTGTTATGCATTCAATAGTTTGTTGTTTTTAATATTTTTCTAGAATGTCTATAAATTTATTCTATACAAATAACTAATTATCATTTGTAAGCAAAGATGGACAGTGGCTAGCAATGAAATCCAGGACAAGGAGCGTTTCGTCCTATTTGGGACTCGTCAGCTGGATGTATCTGCATCTCAGAATTGATGTTTCACTGTGGGACTAGAGCCCAGTACCTTTCGCTTCAAACACCATCGCGTTCTCTACTCAGCTACTGAGTCCTGATAGCCACTTGCTTGTGCAATGGGGTGAAGTTTAAATTCACTCAGTATTACTTGTTTGAATCTTCATTTGTATAATTATATGAAGAAATTTTAAAATTTCCCTTATTGATCTTAGTTGATGGACAATCAGTGAAAACTAGAGGGTATTAAGAAGTCGACTCAACTTAAGATGAAAAAGTCCTCAGTACCACAAAGTATTCATTGCCTAATTTGAGATTCAACCTAACATATTCAAGTTCAACATGAAATGTCTAACTTTTTAACTAAATGACTTAGTATTCACTGGTTTGTTTGTTCAACTTCAGTCAATTAATGACCATAATCTAGTTCCATCAGTAGGTAACTGTCTCACACTAGATATGATTAAACTAGACTGGTCATAATTTCTTTAATGGGATTTTTGCTTCTGAGGAGTCCCTAGTTTTCAGTGATCATCTAACTAACTCAGATTTTCTATTCAAAAGACATGGGAAAAATAAAAAATCAAATAATATCTATTTGTCATATCTAGAGTTCATATTCTAGCTGTACTACGTACTACATGAGCACTCAAACTATAGAACCCTCCAAGTCGCAAGTAAGAATACAGAAGACGAGTGAGAAAGAATGTTATTCCGAACAGTGTCAACTATGGTACGAAACACTCAGGTATTTATAGTTTTTAGTAAAAACCAAATCATTACAGTCATCCAATCCACATGTAGTGGTGTTTAGCATTTGTCCAACCGTGTAACTACACGTCAACATTCTTTCGAAAGATGATTGAATAAGATGTCTTTGACACTTTGTGAGCTTCTTAGAACTTCCTTGAGTTCACCTGTGGACCATCCTTACACTATCCGTCTATGGATGTCCAAATTATGGGCTGAACAGAACTTTAAGGACTGGATACATCATATAACCTTCAAATAACTGTAGAGATTCTTATTTAGCCCGTGTGTATGTGTGCCTGTATATTACAAAAGTCTGGGAAACAGAAGAACAATAGAAACAGACTGAGAAAGATACTGAAAAAACAGATTGACACACAGAGATGAGTACACAGTTAAGAATATAATAAGTCGATAACAATTCACGTTCACATCAATATGAAATGAAAACAATCCGGCAACTGAAAAGTACAAAACAATAGAGTAGCATTCTTGATGATATTGCCGACTTATTTCTAACATGTGAACTCCTGTTAATAATTTTTTTCTTAGATATGATGCATGAAAGATAAATCCGTTGTTTTCCCGTCTCTTTATATCATCATCATTATTATCATCTTCATTATATCAGTCTGTTGAATGACTTACACATATTAAGTATAGGAAATTAATTACTAGAACTGAGAAATAATAAACATCTGTAATATTAAAATAATGATAATAATGGCCTAAGGTATCTTTCTGTCTTCTTTCTTTGTCATTCAACAGACAAGATGTAAGAATTCTCATGGACTAGTGCATATGCATATATATAGAGATACGGATTTGTGTGTGTGTGTGTGAGTATGCGTGTGTATTCTTATATATACATATATTCACATAATCCATTACATTCGCTTGAGTGAATAAATATTTGGATAAATAAATGAATTAGTTACAGAGTAATTATATATTCACATGAGTGATTCGTAGGAAAAAAATAATTTCGTGATTCCTTATTTAAGATAAAAAACAACTACGAAATGGAAATAGGACAAATTGGAAAAGAATGTTGAATGATTACCAATATTTATTTTCTACATATATAGTTCCCTTCATCATCCCTGAAGAGAGTAAGAACAAGGATCTCAACAAAATAGTATAATGGAACTCCTCAGCAGTGCACATCCACGATCCCGAATCGCGAGATCTGAACCCAGGACTTACCAGTCTCGCGCCGGAGCACTTAACTGATAGACCACTGAGCCGGTATCCAACGGTGTTAATGTCTAACTTCAACCAATCCACGAAATTGAGCAACCATTCACCAATGTCATCAGTGAGTTGATATCTCCCAACAGACCTGGTTGAACTCCACTGGTTACTGCTTCTCACCTCATGGAGCCAGTCACTAGTGAGCACATGATCATTATCAGAAGGGGTTTGGTGGAGATTTTAGTAATTTTACAGAGTTGAGATCATGAGTCAATTGAATCTAGACCACCATCGAAAACCTGGAAGCACTGGACAACTCAACACCGTTGGATACCGGCTCAATGGTTCTAAAGGTTAAGTGCTCGCGCGCGAGACCGATAAATCCTGGGTTCGAATCTCGCGAGGCGGGATCGTGGATGCGCACTGCTGAGCAGTCCCACAATAGGACGAAACGGCCGTCCAGTGCTTCCAGGTTTTCCATGGTGTTCTAGCTTCAAACCCCTTCTGAAAATAGTATAAATTCATCTTATTTAAACAGTTAAATTCACGAGTGAATATAAGTTAGGCCACATTGAAAACCTGGAAGCACTGAAAGACCGTTTCGTCCTAGTATGAGACTCTTCAGTAGTGCACATCACGATCTCGCACAAAGCGACTCCAACCCAAGACCTTTGGTCTCGCACGCGAGCGCCTAATCTCTAAACCGTTGAGCCGATATCCAATGGTGTTAATGTCTAACTTCAATCGACCCATGATCTTGCGCAACCCATTATCTATTTTCTGAGGTGGATAACTGTCTCCATCCGACATGGAATGGACTCCATCGGCCATGACTTCTCATTAGAACCCCAGGACATTCATCTTGAAGCTAGTCACTAGTTATAATTACAAAATTGGTTGAAATTACTTTCATGAAAGAGTTTAGTTAGAAGTTACTTTGAAGACATCAGCATAGTAAAAAAAGGGTGTAAATATGTAAATATGTATCTCATTATGTAAAACAAGATTCTACAACATTGATTGTAACAAGAGTTCAAAGGGCTAGAAATAAGTGATCACGCAGTGAGTAAACATTGATAATAAGTAAGAATTAAATGAGTAAAGTTTAGTTAGTTAAAATAAGATTACTAATCTAGAAGACAGTTGAAATAAAAAGGTATTATGATGTAATTGAATGAGAGTCGAAATTTTTTTTGAAGACATAACGAAGGAATATTTATCACTAAGGCAAGGAAAGATTAATTACCATCTCCTTCTGAACATATAAATCAGGTATTTGATGCCTGATGGCTATGGCTTCAGCAAACTTCGAAAAACTGGAGTTTGGTTGTTTATTAATCACCATGAAAGATTGCAAGGTATTGAACTGATGTCCTGTATTCACTGTCCAAAGTCATTTTTTTCTTTTGTTCTAAGGCTTTTTGAAACATGTTCAAAAATCTAAGGTATGCCACCTTTCTGTTTGGTTAGTTTGGCTGCTTTGGCAGGTATACGCAAACTTATAAACACGGTTGGAGGTAACAAGGAAGGTGACGCTTGTCAGTCTTCTATCGGGTTATTGAACATGTTGCTTCATACAGAACTAATAGTTTGGCTACCGGGTAAGTTCTAGCTAATGCAGTGTTAAGCCGCCTGCCGACTGTGATTGTGACACCATCACCTTAGAAGTTGAGGTTTACAGACATTTTTTCTATTGACTTTTGTTCAATCCGTCTTGTTTTCTTCAGATTTTTTACATTTGTCAATAAATTTCTGTACGTAGCAGTTGCATCTTAGGAATTTTTCAACGCTCATCAATTCTCCTAGTTTGTCGGTGTTTTCATCTTAGTTTTGTGTTGCATAACAATATTTTAATATGATTATACACGGAATAGAACTTGGGACTTTCAAGTTTACAGATAAATACAACAAAATTAGATCAGTAAGTAGATAAAACCAGTGGTATCTATTTCAAATTCTCGGCCAACTATCGACAGTGTATTACTATCAGTCACTATTATCAGCGTTATATCCGACGAAGACTAAAGAAGTGGTAACTATCAAGATTAATTTATGGGCTATTATTGTATATATTCTTATTGTATAACTATTAAAAAACCACATATATGTATACTTATTTTATCATTAGCTTTATATCAACCCATTAACTATTGTTGTATGATTTACCATTCTTGATATGTTGCCAGCTTATTATTCAGTCTCCTCTAATCACAACCACCTTTTAACTTAATCATGCATAATCGTTATTTTTTATTTTATTGAATGACTTGGTTGAGTGTGCCAGTATATAAACTACGTATGCTTGAAATAAAATATTCGTATAATGAAGGCTGGCTACTGTGTTCTGGACTCAGTGGGGGAGGTAGGGAGAGAAGCTACCAAATTAAGGATCAATAAGAGCTTGGCGTTGAATCAAGGTTATTAGTGCTAGAACGGGTTCCAATCGGTGTTTTTTTTACGTGATGTTAGTCAGCAGCCATAAGGCTTTATAATCGGTAGTATGAAGTGAATTTTAACCTTTCAACATATAATCAGCTGAATACAGCTATAAACACCTAATCATCTATTAGGTGGCTAATTTTTCACGAAGTTACTTCTCTTCTGTATTCTATGAAACTAATGTATTCAGTGTAGTTAAAAGATTTAGAAATACAGTGTAATTGTACATAAAGCGGTAAAAACTTATCAAATGTTAATATTATTATGGTTTAAATCACAAACAGATATTAATTAGACAACCATTAAGAACCTGAAAGCACCATACGGTCGTTTCGTCCTGGCATGAGATTCCTCAGAAGTATGCATACATGATCCCTCATCCAGGAATCAAATCCATGACTTTTGGTTTTACATTCTAGCTCTTAACCTCTAGATCATTGACCCGGCGTCCAATGCTATATATATCTGACTTTAGTCAATTCACGATATTGTTAATATTTTATTGTGAAGTGGTCAAATTAAATATATCGATACATCGAATAAAAGTAATAGATGTATATCCATTGGCCTATTTAGCGAATAAATATTTTCAACTATAGGGTGCACGTACAACAGATCGAAGTGTAGTGAACGATAACTCAGGTGAGGATAACTAACTTGTTGTTTACTGCAAAATTACAGAGTGCCTTGGTAAATTATGAAAACCATACATTAAATACTTCATTTGAACATCTTCCATCAGTTGTCCTTTACATCTTTCATGATCCTTCCAATTCTCAATTCCTTTATGTTTCCCTTTCTGTTTCCTTCAATTCAATCTTCTCAAGCTTTTTTGACAGGCATTCCACTTTTGATTGGTGTTACATACTACTTAAATCTGTCAACAAAAGTAGAGTCCATCACAAAATGAGGTTAGCAGAGGAATCCAGGATGAGCATTTCATCCAGTTTGGGTCTGTTCAGTTGGATTTACCTGTCATATGCCAAAGTTGATGTTCACTTGGGGATTAAAATACACTACTTTTCGCTTTAAATTACAACTCATTCACTTAGCTGATGAGTTCAAATAATCATTCACTTGTTTAACGAGTATAAAATTTATCCCAATTTATGATGATTAGGATTATCTTATTATTGATATTTAAAAGTGAGTTTTGATCAATCTTAGTTGGCATATATGATTCCTGTGAGGATCACCACAATTAAGTCACTACCTCACATCCTATCTAGTCACGTAACATCGCGGATTGATTGAAGTTAGACAATAACACCGTTGGATGCCGGCTCAGTTGTCGAGAAGTTAAGCCCTTTCGCGCTAGACCGGAGGTCCTTGGTTCGAGTTTAGCAAATCAAATTATCGTATATAGAACAATCTGTCTGGTTCATGAATCATATTCTGAAATATGATTTTGTCTTATTGGACTAAATAGAGTTGTTATTACTGAAATAGAACTTATTAATCTCAACATATAAGAAAAAGTATAAAGGTAAACAATAACAACAAATGAAGTTTTCGTTTCACTATACAAACATTATATTCGAAAGATTACATAATACCTGACTATACTCATTTGTAGATAAATTTATTTTATACTGATTTGTCTAAGTATAACTCAAACTAGTGTTTATAAACAATTGTCTACACAAGATACTTAATGTCCATTGGCCGGATACCATCAGCAACAATCTACTCTAGGAGAGAATAAACCAGATCCTAGCTGAAGAGATCAGGAAAAGACGTTGGAAGTGGATAGGACATACATTACGGAAAACGCCAAATTGCATCACGAGGCAAGTGCTAACTTGGAATCCTGAAGGGAAGAGGAAAAGAGGAAGGCCAAAGGACACATTGAGTCGGGAAATAGAAACAGATATGAAAGGGATAAATAACAACTGAAAACCACTGGAAAGGATTTTCCAGGACAGATTTGGATGGAGAATGTTGGCGGTCGGTCTATGCCCCTCCATAAGGGGTGACAAGTGTAAGTAAGTAAGTAACTCAAATAAATATTATACTGTATTAAGAACTTGAGTTATATGGATACAACTAAATGTTATACTGTCCAGATGTCATACTGAATTAGTCCATATTCGCACATTCAATCCCTTTCTAATGAGAACGCATTCATTTAGGATTAGTATAATATTGTCAAAAATTTACTTATTAGAATATCCTCCTTATTACATTTGATTTATTAATAATCTACATAAAAAGTACAAAAACTGTACTGTTTACCAACCAATGATAAGAAAATTAACATCAATAACCACAATAGATAATCACTGATAAATGTTATACTTGCCTTTACTCTATATCAAAGATAATATTTTGAAAATAGATGTGGGATAGTACATACATTATTCAGGAATTGTAACCATTAGTCGTTGAAACTTCGGATTTAAATTAAAGATCTTGAATTAATCTAAGCTAGGCAACCATTGAAAACCTGGAAACATTTCAAAACCGTTCCGTCTTGGTATGGAACTCATCCGCAGTGGGCATACTTGACCTCCCGTGTGGAAATCGAACCCAGGACATTTACAATAGCGTACAAACGCCCAAAGATCAAATATCCAAAGTTCCAGTGAAAAATAGTTACCAGTGAAGCTAAACCTTATCGAGTGTGAAAAATCTACCCACCGAATACAATGGAAGATGACCGCGCAATATTGTGGATTAGTTAAAATTAGAATTGTGCATCATTGAGTGCCAGTTCAGTAGTCTGGATGTTGAGCTTTCTTGAGCGAGATCGAATTCTGGCTGCAGAGTCGTGGGTGCACACAACAGTGTAAATATTAACATTGGTTCGCGCGTACATCCAATTGATGTGTTCCATTCAGAAAGAAAGCCATCTTTTGAATTCCACTGTTAACCATTATTAAAAATCATAATTCATAAAATCTGTTCAATGTTTGTTGAATAAACAAAATGTAAACAACCAACCGAGGTTTTTCAATAATTTTCCCCAACCTGTTTTTCAAAGAGAAATTCTGTCAATTCATGCAACAAAGAACAGTTGTTGTTTTGACTTAACCAAGAGAATTCCCAAATGATTTACACATTAAATGTAATCAACTTCTGTGAGCATCATTCTGACTCATCGATTACTACTACCCTCTCTCTCTCTCTCTTTCATACACAAACATGCACGTAAACACACGTGAATATACATTTAAGTCTTCCCTATTTAACCTGAGTTTTCCTATAGTTTATTCCGGACGAAATATAACAGACTATTTGGTTGTTTGTGGTTTTACTTGTTCTCAAATTATCATAAATACCCCATCGAAAAGTGTTTTCCTTAATCTACATAAACAAACTCGTTATTATTACTCTACTTCAAATCTTTGTCTGAAACAACCCACTCACAATGACGAGTCACGAAATACATCGAAATGAATATTTGTCAAGTTGTTGTATGAATTAGTTCATTATATTGAGTATAAAACGTTCACATAAAATGCAAAGAGTGATCAACATTACTCGAAAATTAGAGATGAACCAGTTTGTTATTTTCTGTTAGGGATGATCTACTGGAAATTGTCAAAGTAGGTTATATCGAGGCAATACGCACAGTATGCACATATGCCAATAAGAGACTGAACAGTTGCAGTCCTAACACATTGATGGGAAGATTCAAACAAGTAATACTAAGTGAATTCAAACTTCACCCCATTGCACAAGCAAGTGGCTATCATGACTCAGTAGCTAAGTGGATGACTCGATGGCCTTTGAAGCGAAAGGTACTGGGTTCGAGTCTTGGGTTGAACATCAACTTTGAGATGCAGGTACATCCAGCTGACAAGTCTCAAGTCGGACGAAACGCACGTCCTGGATTCTACTGCTAGCCACTATCCATCTTTGCTTACTATAGGTTTTCTACTGTTTATCGTTCAACTGTAATAAAGAAAATAGTACTCCTTGAGAGATTCAAAACTCTATCGTATCCTTCTCAATTCAACTCGACTACATTGTGAATTTGTTGGTGATTAAACAGACTTGTCATAATTCATTATTTCTAAACAGTAGAATTTCTTTGTATACACATTTTGATTGGTTTTGTAGTTCTGATGTCATCAGCGATGATTGTTTTCACCAACCCGTTCCATAATTATTTCATTGGTACGGATAACATGATTCTCAGTATTCATCTCGAATGAGTATATAGTCGTCAATATAAACACAACTGGAGTGGGTAATTTGTGAAGATAGTTGAGTTTTCATGATTTATATCACCGACTGATCTTATTTAGACAACTACTGAAAGTCAAGAGACAGTGGATGGCTGTTTAGTCAGGTGACACAACTGGTTATCTTTGCACATTCATGACTGCACTGACAATCGAACCCAGCACCTTGATATCTTACAGTGAGCACTCAGCCTGCAAACCACTGAGCTGTCATCCAACGCTTCACATTATCTAACTTCAATCATTTCGATGTATGCTACGATCGTCTTCCACTCCTTGTAGTGGCTAACTGTTTTACACACAACTTCGTTGAAATAAACTAGTCACTTTTTCATACTAGATTCCTTGTATTCTCTTCTCTTGTTTACTGAGTTATACGTGTAAAGAAGTGCCTTTCTATAATGGAAAAATTGTACTAAGAAACTTGATAATTCATACGGTAAGTGGGATCAGTATTCTTTTTTTGATCCTACATACATCACTGTCCTGTATAAATTCTCTGGTTCAATTCAATTTTCATCATAAGAATTGTTTTAAAATAAGTAAACATTATTATCGAATATTATTCTGACGACTGACTCCATCACAGTTTTAGTCATCTTTGTATGTTATTGTAATCTTACTGGCTCATTTGTTCAAACTGGTCTCTTCTCAATTGATTCTTTAGTTGATGCAGAAAAGTATACATCACATTGATTTACACTTTTATGATAACGTCTAGAATGACAATGAATATTTCACAAATGAGTCAAGTTCACTTTTGAAATAACAATTTTCCAAATACACAACAATACTAATAATAATATAAGTTCAAAGAAGAATTGTTATATCTGCGATAGTGTTTAAATGACTAGTCCTTGGTGTTGAAAACCATGAATTCGAAGACATATAGTGAGAACACGAACACTAGTAATAAAGATGAGTAGTAGTTAGCATCAATTAGTCTATACATCACTTTCTGAACACAGTTATCACACCATACAATTAAGGATCTACAACCAACAAATATAACAAATTGATTGAATTATGTAATTATCCCTTTTCAATATATGATTATATGTCATAGACGATTGGTGAAGCAGTTAGTGTCACAGGTCCCCCGCATTGCAATCGGTCAAATTATTGCTCACCATTTAGAATAACCACAAGTCAAAATTACAAATGAGTAGAATTTTCTTCATTTGGTTATTTATCAACTGATATGATAATTGGAAAGAAGTTGATTTGAAGAAGAAACATGTTTACAGTTGTAGAATAGACAACATTCACCATAATTATATCCACATATATTGATTAGTTATTGAGACTCATAAAATTCTGGATTATCTCTGTTATAACGTGTGTTCCTGAATGGGCTGTTTATATTGTAGTGCCGCGATTCGTTAATCGTTCGTTTCGATAATCGATATAATTCTAATCTTAACGGCGCGTAAAATCAGAAGACAAAGGATAGCAGCAACTACAGTTTACTGTCGAATAACTCAGGTCACAAAGTTAACATCTGAGCGAATAATAACGAGCGAGTGAACAGGCGAATAAGCGAAGGAAGCGAACGAGGCGGAAATGACATGCAGTGGAGATGGCTGAGAAGCCAACTCGAGAGCGAAGCGAAAACAATGCGTATTGGAGATTGGCTGTGAAGCCAACTCGATTTAAGCAAGCGTTAGTCAACATTTATAGTCAGGCAAAAATGAGTGACAGACATATGATGAATAAGATACGAAGTGTACACACATATACGCTCATATAAAAGTATAGCCAAGGTTAATAAGCAAATGATTAACAAGATCAAAATATGACTCATGACAGGCGAATTGGCTTGGCCAGCAACTAGAATAAAGTATATGGGCTTAACATAACAACCGATACTACATAGCCCCCTTGTAGAAAATAGCACATTTATAAAAAAAATGTCTGTTTTCGAAAAATAACACTGAAGCGGTATGTAAACAGTGTTAACATGTAGGGAAAAAATTGTACAACACCTGTCAAATAAGGGGTGAGCGTATTATACGAATGTGTCATACTTATGCAAAAAGGTACATGAATATTGTCAAGATGCGGACAAAAATTGAAATGCTAGCATGTGATTATGAGTAAATTGGTAAGCGTACAAAAAAAATTTAACATGCATTTATGTAGTGACTGTCCGAATGATAAAATAACATGTTCGTATAAGCGATTCGAAATGTCGTGAAAATAAAGTATAACAGTAATTGCTCTGTGGTGCTGACTGAACATGAGGATAAAAAACAGTGAAATATTAGTATGTTCTGATAAGCTGCAGTAGAGTAAATAGGTTCGATTGGCGATGAGTGTATTCGAATTTACATAACTGAAGTTTATGTGGGATAAAAATAATCCAGCCGTAGGATGATGACTGCATCAACGATTGATATTCATTGCTATACTGCTATTGATAATGATAATAAAATGCGAAGTCAGTGTACGTTGTCGTTTGCGTTGAGTTATCGCTAAATATGTATTAGTAGAATGACCAGAGGAACAGGATAATGACTGCTGAGACGAGTATATGCGGAGTCGTATTCCTTTATGGTCATGCAGCCTATCGTGGTTTGTGTAGTTAGAGGGATATGCGCTCAACCTCGTTTGTTACGAAACCGTATCAAGGCGTAATAAAAATACCAATACATATGATAATAAATGACAGCGAATGAGACTGACTTGGATGTGAAGAACAAGAGTGTATCTTTGAGAGACTAGCTCTAAACTCTATGTTCTGGCGTACAGTGCATTGAGAATAGAATATTAATAGCAGTAATCGAATAGTATTTATGGGTAACGGATGATACAGCATTCAGTTATACATGTGAATGAATAAATAATATGAACATAATCATTATTAATCGTCTGGTAATGCGGCGTCGAATATTTGGTTTGTGTATAAACATTAAAGTAGGGATCATCGTGAAACAAAGATTGCGGAAGTTCGGTTTAGGTTGTCGCTGAAAGTTTAGGAAACGACGATTGCTGCGTACCAATGGGATGAATGAACATTAGTTGCATCGAGAACATAAGTTCCTACTATCGGGAGTATGACTCCAAACTTATGTCTATGAGAGAGTGTAATATTAGACCGAAAATGACACGAAAAAAATTGGAATGAACTCACTTAAATCAGGAAAATTTTACGTCATTGGATAATAAAAATAATCCAGTGAGTTTCGAATATCATAACGTGTAATGTCCATATAATTATAATTTGGTTTGATCAGTGATTCGATTGCGTAGATGTCATAGTTTAATGTCAATACGAACAAAAACAATAATTCCACGTTAGATGATGATATGACATTATTGTAATAATGAGCATATGATGATTA
>NC_031500.1:10270714-10272740 GCF_000237925.1 Schistosoma mansoni | reverse complement strand
ATTCGAAGACATATAGTGAGAACACGAACACTAGTAATAAAGATGAGTAGTAGTTAGCATCAATTAGTCTATACATCACTTTCTGAACACAGTTATCACACCATACAATTAAGGATCTACAACCAACAAATATAACAAATTGATTGAATTATGTAATTATCCCTTTTCAATATATGATTATATGTCATAGACGATTGGTGAAGCAGTTAGTGTCACAGGTCCCCCGCATTGCAATCGGTCAAATTATTGCTCACCATTTAGAATAACCACAAGTCAAAATTACAAATGAGTAGAATTTTCTTCATTTGGTTATTTATCAACTGATATGATAATTGGAAAGAAGTTGATTTGAAGAAGAAACATGTTTACAGTTGTAGAATAGACAACATTCACCATAATTATATCCACATATATTGATTAGTTATTGAGACTCATAAAATTCTGGATTATCTCTGTTATAACGTGTGTTCCTGAATGGGCTGTTTATATATATGACGTGACAAGACCGCCAATTGGAGAGCAGTGGTTGATTGATCGTACCAGTGACACATAAAACCCGTACTAGCGGTCTAGAGTACTTGTCGATCCTGCTTTCTGCCTAGCCCAGCCAGTTAAGTCCAAAACTTTATTTATTTATTTATTTGAACACATAAATATTGGTACAAAGAGACACCGAATACATATGCGCCACACAAATCTCATTTGATTTGTGTGAGGGCTGTGATACTGCCCAGATGCCCAAACTGAAGCAGGTGGTTTTCTTAAGGGGCCACACCTGAAGTCTTTGACCTAAAGGTCTGATCCACAAGGCAGTGGAGCATCTCAAGGAGATTCAGTACCATGGTAGCCGGTGACCAACGATTGATTCATACGTCATTTGTTCCCTCAGGATACTGGAGTCAGACTATGTGCGCCATTGGTTTGGAATGAGGGTTTTCCAACTCCCCTAGGTGGACTTTCCGTATCCACAAACCCGGTTAAAGCACCGGACATTCGCTTTTCGCCCTCTCAATTTCGTAAACAACACCGCTGGTGTGAGAAGGCAGTGAGTAGGACTTCCCTGGCAGAGGCTATATGTGCGTGGCCATATGAGAGCATTTTTCGAGGGAGAGCGGACTCTCCCCACTCTCGACCGTACCAGGGCACTTGGGGGTAGTCCAAAACACCAATCTCAGCCTCTGCAGTATGAATCATTATTCTCAAACATACTGGTTTTATATACCATGAAATAGAAAATAACATTTGTACATGATTCAGCCAAAAGTGGCTGTGTATAGAGGGAACAGTAATTAACAGACTGGGGATAACTCAAGAATGGTAAACCGTATAGTAATAGTTCATAGGTCAAAACAAAGCTTATAATAAGAGGGATGCGAATATGAATAGTTTAGTTAGTTAACAGTTGTACAATAAAAACAAACACATAGTATTGGTCGATAAATAGTCCTCAAGGTTACCATTCATAATTCCCTTCAGGATATAACAATCTCTAACTGCATCACAAGCTCTTGTTCTTCCTGTCCCCCTCTACCTTATACTTCTCTTCTTCTAAATCATACAATTTCATTACATGAATTCATTCACGTATTTGTTTATTATTCACACTCTACACTTGATTTATGTAGAGTAGTAAACATTCCACTTCAGACACATCAGTGAAATAAAAGATTTTAATGGATTCAATTTTCGAAAATTGATCTCTTTCTTTTCACTCTTAATAAACAAAAATAATTTCAAGTATTACGTTAATTCAAACACATACAGGTATGTACAATAATAATAATAATAATAATAATAATGGCTATTATTATTACTAAGTGACAACATTCGTAACGATCTATTAAATTCAAAGCGAATTTCTATGATGAATTTCAGGAAAAGATATATGTAGTCATTTTAATAGTTGAGATCATGAATCAATTGAAGCTAGACCACCATGGAAAACGTGGAAGCACTGGACGGTCGTTTTGTCCTGTTGTGGGACTCCTCAGCAGTGCGCATCCATGATCCCGCAATAGGAGGAAAC
>NC_031500.1:10186099-10270514 GCF_000237925.1 Schistosoma mansoni | reverse complement strand
TATGTCTGTGATGTATCATTTGTATATGTTGGGGTATCGATTTGAGTGCATGTCTTCTGAAACACTGTTAATACGAGCATCTTCTATAGCACAGTTACCCATAGTACAAATACATGAGAACTTCTAATCAAACGACTATTTTGACGCATTTGCACTCGATTCACTGTCACAAATAGAGAATGGCTAGTTGTTATGTTGAATACAACACCCATATGAACAATCAATTCTAATTGTCTCCATTACATATACGCGTAAGTTTACAAATTCTGTACCTCAACCATCAAACGAAATACTTTCGTGATGAAAATTATCTAAGTAACTCATAATCACGTACACACTGAAAACTACATTCAAGAAAATATCAATCCGTTTTGAAAATAGTGTTTAACAGAATGTACATCTATATTACACAGACATGTTCATGTTAATAAATGTAGGATGGAGTTTTTAGACAACCAGTCAAGGGCACATGACTAACAAACATCTGATTCATCAATTATTTTGACTGAACATTTATCACAGAACTGTTGATCGTGTGAATTACAAGTTGTATGCAACATGCATCAGTAGTATTGACAACATTTTACAGTGTAACACCATTTATTTCACAATACACATCCATCATACTCGTCAATCTTAAAAACACACAGTTAATTTTATTCATAGATTAGTAAGACAAGGAGATTGAACATAAGCGACGTCATATGTGACCACCAATGGGTAATTCCATTTCTTTCGGATGGAATATCCATCAAATAGTTTATTCACTGATGGTATACATTGGTGTTTCACAACACCAACCTATTCAGCTTTATCTGAATTTATTCATGTGAAGAGGTATAATAAACAACGTAATCGTATGGGATTCCTGTTCAACATCAAAACTCGCAGAAGTATCTACATGTGGAAAGAAGATATTAAAAACAGTGAGGAACTGGGACATGTGAAGTTGGTCGATTAGTAGAACAAATTGAATTAAGATTGAGCTGCGTCTTAAATCGAATGATGCTCGAATGTTTAGGTCGAGCAATCGTAGTTGAGTAATTTGTTGTACAAAGAAACCTGAATGTTTGAAAAATTCAATCATATTCATCACCCAGTTTCATTTTCACTCTCCAGATCATGTTCACACATTAGTATATGACCAGCAATATATCTGTTCCAATTCAATTCAGTATAAATTTCTGATGGACTATATTTTACAACTCTTTCGGCTTTCAATTATTGATGAAAAGAGAAGGCGGTAAAACGGTAACAGTGTCATTCAAAATTGTTATTCCCATCCTTAGAAAAAACCGAAATAAACAACAGACAAACGAGATTGCCAGTTTGCACATAAACATGAATTCATTTCACATACACAAAGTATGGTCTAACAAACGTAATGATATGACTTCAACACATCAATCTCAGTTGATACCAATTTGTCTTTGATAGGCTTCATCAAAACAGTGTGATATTGGAGTAATTTGATGTAGACAGTTGAACTTTGAATAATTAACATCTTGAGTTCGAAGTATCTTGATTCAGTTTACAACAACGATGGATGAATTCGAATGAAATCAACCGTTCAGTAATCAAACACATTGTTCACATTATCGAGTTGTACACATTGATAGTTGGTGATAAACATCTGTGTAAATATTACAGTCTAAATAAATGATTTTGTTTGCAATGAGATGGGTCGACAGTGAAGTCATTCAACTGACAAACAGGCACTGTGAAAATTGTTGACAGAATCAATGTAACCGATTTATTTCACAATACACAATACTAGTTGACTAGTTCACATCACAATTGATTTTGCAATTGTGAAGATGTAAAATCGAGTTACTTGTTTTAGTTTGATTTGTAAATACACTCTCAACCACACACACACACAGATACACGAACAGACTGAATAAGTGGAGCTAATCTCGTCATCATTTCACATCAGTTTACATCCAGCTTAATCGATCACAGTCAACAAGTTCCACAACCAATCTTATCCTACCACTTCATTCCAATCTTTATAATCGGTGTGTATATATTATGTAATTTAAATGTGAACTAATAAAGTGGTTATCAAGTAATCCATAATTGAATTTCACTAGATACAGACTGTTAGGATAGTGGTGAATATAGATGAAACAGTTGTGTAGTGTTCCTGTCAACTAGACTGGATCGAAAACTGATGACAACATATGATGTAACCAAACACATTTCAATAATTGTTTTCAGTTTTCATCACTCGTTTCCATCATTTAATGATCAATGCACGTGTTTATGAAAAACTGTACTTAATAATCTCAGCTAGGGAATTTTGGGATGATGAAGACAAATTGAGGATATTCTCGTGGAATTGTATGAACCAATTTGAATGTATTTACATTCATAAGTGGATCTATAGCTCGTTATAAAAAGTGATATCATGCTAAATAATTTGACAGTATACGTGTAAATATGTCTGAGTTAGATTCTGTGTACAGATGTGAATAGAGTTTCGATAAGACAATATCATTAATATAAACTTTTGAAAGAAGTAAACTGATGATATTTCTACAAGATTATTCAATAGTTCAGTCCATCAACAATGAATTTGCTTTATTGTTGTCAATATTCATTCAAATGCCGCGATAGAAAGATAATGACAACTTCAAAGCTAAAGTAATTTATCGAAATGGGGGTTTGTGGAGATTATAGTAATTTTTATAGTTGAATTCATGAGTTGATGTAATCTAGACAACCACTGAGAACTTGTATGCACTGGACGGCCGTTCCGTTCTAGTATGGGACTCCTAAACGGTGCTCATTCACGATCGCGCACTGCAGAAACTCGAAGTTAGGATCTTCGGTCTTGCGCGCGGACTTAACCTTAAATAATCAAGTTCACTGTTTCATCCCAAATTTATTTTATTAATTGTTAAGGAATTCAATTTTTAAAGTAAGTTATTTGTAGAATGGTAATATTTTGTGATAATCACTATGCTGATTTAGCGAATGCTATTGATTTGAAAATATCAGTGATAGATATGTTTCTTATCAGAAGGGGTTTTGTGGAGATTTAGCATTTTAATAGTTGCAAGCGTGAGTCAAATGAAGCTAGACCACCAAGGAAAACCTGGAAGCACTGGACGGCCGTTCCATACTATTGTGGGACTCCACGTTTTCCTTGGTGGTCTAGCTTCAATTGACTCACGCTTGCAACTATGAAAGATATGTTTCTATCTGCTAATCATTTTTAGCTTTGCATATAATTTATAACGAGAAATATTTAATTGGATGAAAAAAAAATTTATCACTAAATGATCTAAACTAAGAAGTGAGTAACATGATGGTATTTAGAATGAATGGTACATGGTTCGAGTCTCAGTACGAACATTAATTCCGTGATCCAGGTATATCCAACTGACGAGTCCTGAATAACAGGAAACACACGTCCTGAATTCCAATGCTAGCCACTATCCATCTCTACTTATAAGGAGTCAATGGTAAGAAAAGTATCAAATGTTGACATTATGCAGGTACATCGAGCTGATGAGTCACAAATAGGACGAAACGCGCGTCCTGGATTCCACTGCTAGACACCATCCATCTTTGTTAACATTATTTGTTTAAATTATTATACAAATTCAAAATATACTGAATTAATGCCTCAACATATGAAAAACTTCACTATAACACTATATATGACTTCATACATTAGTCTAGCTTGAGGCCTATTCATAGTTATATAGATGATTTACAGATAGTAGAGATAATTAGTAGTTCACTATGGAGTTGCTTTCTATGTAACAGATGTAACAGAAGTTTTCAATACCCTTCTATACAGGATTATCAGCGTATACATACAAATGTATTGAATCATTATTTTATTCTTTTTCTAAACGGAAATCAATTAAGAAATTAATCAGAATAATTGGAAAAATAAAAAAATTTTTCTTTCTAATTTCAATCAAGTGAAAAATGATAATTACATAATAGACAATTTGTATTTGTCGTTAAGGTATAAAGAACGAAAACAATGTAGGATGTATATTTAAACAAATAAAATTTTGATTCAAAAGTAATAATGGACAAGGTGATTGATGAATAAACAAAGTATCAAAAAAATTGATAGAAAATTAATCAAATTAATTGTTAGTATATACGCACACATACACGCACACACAACACACACAAATACATGGAATGTCAT
The DNA here is from genome assembly GCF_000237925.1 of Schistosoma mansoni. Lineage (NCBI taxonomy): Eukaryota > Metazoa > Platyhelminthes > Trematoda > Strigeidida > Schistosomatidae > Schistosoma > Schistosoma mansoni. Next base: position 10,266,337 of record NC_031500.1, on the reverse strand, counting down.
CTCCTATTTCAACATTATGTTCATTCAATGTAATAAAATAGTATTTAACAGAAGGGGGTTTGTGGAGATTTTAGTAATTTGATATAGTTGAAATTATGAGTCAATTGAAGCTAGACCACCGGCTCAGTGGTCTATTGGTTAAGTGCTCTGGCGCGAGACTGGAAGGTCCTGGACTTAAATCTCATGAGGCGGGATCATAGATGTGCACTGCTGAGGAGTCCCACAATAGGACGAAACGGTCGTCCAGTGCTTCCAGGTTTTCTATGGTGGTCTATCTTCAATTGACTCATGATCTTAACTATATAAAAAACAAAACAGTATTTGTAAGGGAAAGAGTCAATGATCTTTTACAACAAACAAACAAACAGTTGATTTATAGATGAAAGACAGTATATATATGTATGCATATAAACATGTCCAAACCAATTAGGGTTTTTTAAATTTTATTTTCCCTCAATTAAATTGAAATTGAATGAAATGAAATAAAATTTTACAAAATTTAAACAATCATTCAAGATGTCAACTTTAAGTTACTTTTTATTACTTATGTTACTTTATATTGAACATTAAATTTTATAATCAATCAACTAGACGCATACATCAATATAAATTTTATATATATGTATGTGTATAAGAAATTAAAACAAGTGTTGATTTTTAAGAAAAGATGGATAATGGCTAGCAATGGAATCCAGGATACGCGTTTCGTCCTATTTGGGACTCGTCTGCCGGATAGACCTGCATCTCAGAGTTGATGATCACGCCGGGATTGGAACTCAGCAACTTTCGCTTCGAAAGCCATCGCGTTATCCACTCAGCTACTGAGTCCTGATAGCCACTTGCTTGTGCAATGGGGTGATGTTTGAATTCGATTAGTATTGTTTGTTTGAATCTTCCCATTGACGGTTAGGACTAAAATTGATCAGTCTCTTGTTGGCATATGTGCATACTGTGCGTATTGCCTCGATATTATCTTAATTCACAAGCATTGTAAGCAAGGATGGATAGTGGCTAGCAGTGGAATCCAGGACGCGCGTTTCGTCCTATTTAGGACTCGTCAACTGGATGTACTCTGGGATGCAGGTACGAAATGCATGTCCTGGATTCCACTGCTAGCCACTATTCATCTTTCCTTAAAAAGCTTGTGACTTAAGACAACATCGAGGCAATCCACACAGGATACACATATGCCAACAAGATACTGATCAATTTTAGTCCTAAACAACAACGGGAAGATACAAGCAAACAACACCAAATGAATTCAAATATTGATTTTATTAATGAAAAAGAAAGAATAATTTACTTTGGTATTCAATTTTCAATGTCTTAATGAATGAATGAATGAATTCATTTCATCATTGATTCCATTGATTATACAAGCAAACAAACAAATGTACAGTTATACATATATGAATTGAATGAATAAATAAAGAAAAACAAAAGCGTTACAATCATAAAAAGAGATGCGTATTTGTAAAATTAAAATGAAATTCTTGTACTTCTCTTTTTTATCACTCAACGGAAATCCGTTCAAGTTTGTGTTGATTCAATGAGAGACAGAGAGTGATAATAAGAACTTAAAAAAAAACTAGAACAGCAATGGATGGTGGCTCGTATTGTAATATAGGATGCGCGTTTCGTCTCATTTGGGATTCGTCAAACTGATAGAGCTGCATCTCAGAGTTAATATCACCCCGAAACTCGAACCCAGTACCGTTCGCTTCAAACGCCATCGAGTTATCCACTTAGCTACTAATTTCTGATTAACTACTAGTTTGTGCAATGGGGTTCAGAATGCACATATGCCAACTTGATAATGATCAATTGCAGTCCTAAATATCAGTGGAAAGATACAAACAAACAATGCAAAATGAATTAAAACTAAAGCACAATTTTGAAAATTTCAACATTATTGGACGAAAAATTTTGAAAATGAATTTTATAAAGATTTATTTGTGAAATGAACTAGCGAACCAAAGGAAACCTGAGTGGATTAGCTAGGGACTCTTTTTATATCCCCTAGTTTTCGAATTCAGCAGAAGTAAGCATACAATCTCTAGTCTTTCAGATAGTAAAAAATCATCATGAAATTATATAGTTTAGACTTTTAATTTCGCGGCTTCATTCGTCACAAATTAATCCCAGTTATGATATCATTTTAAATTAGGTAGGATTGAGATTAGTCTGTGACAAATACAATCTAGAAATTTCACCGATCTTTTATAAAATTCTTTCAGTTAAACCATAATACTCATCTCACTAGTGAATCAGTTCAAAGTGTTCGTAAAGTTTTAGTAGAAAGTTATGACTGATGAAAATATGGACATGTCGAAAGTGAAACAGTTGTCACCGATGGTTTGTGATGATCATCGTGTTATATTTCTAAAAGACTGAAAATGGAATGGTGAAACTTAATACTGATCAAGTATTTTTAATGGCTAAGAATTTACTGTGGAACTTAAAGGTTCTGGTTCCGATTCCAAGTTGGGATGTGAATGAGTATTGATGTGGACTCGATATCTATCCGATATTGTGATGCTGGTAGATGGTGTGCCATGCACGAACCTTATCCCCCCAACTGACTATTTGAGCGAAAACACTAGAGTGAGCGAGAATGTGTGTTGAACTACAGAATAAAATGCAAAAAATACTAATTCATATATAGATATCAGTTTATTCTTTGGAAATCGACCCATTGACCCAAATGAAATGCACTCGAACTTCCATTCACTTCTGACTGCCACCGATTGACCTTTCCCTACTTCTAATTGTCTCTCCATATCAAACCTCTAAAATACTAAGTCGTCATCAAACAGCACTAATGTCTAATTTCAACAGATCATAAGCCACAATTCAAAGTTAAAGTCGAAAATTTTTTCATTGGTTTCATTTGGATCTGATATTAATGTTGAAGAAAAGTAAATGAACATTAATTACTCCTGAATTAGTCTTTGTAGCTTAAGATTTATTGGGATTCTATATTCAAAATGTCATATTAATTTATACTCATATTAGTAAGCACGATTCCCAATGAAGATTTCCAACCTAGAATATAATTCATTTCGTATTGTTTGTTTGTATCATCCCACTGATATTTAGGACTGCAATTGACCAGTCTCAAGTTGGTATATGTGCATCCTGCACCCCATTACACAAACTAGTGGTTAATCAGAAATTAGTAGCTAAATGGATAACTTGATGGAGTTTGAAGCGGAAGGTAATGAGTTCGAGTATCGGGGTGACATTAACTCTGAGATGCAGGTCTATCCGGCTGACGAGTCCCAAATGAGACGAAACACGCATCCTGAATTTCACTGCTAACCACCATTCATCTTCGCTTATAATCCTAGAATATAAAGTTTATTTCATTTAAAGTTTTTTTAGAGTACGTAAGGTTATATCTAAGACTTCAGTGAACTAGAATAAATCAACAAATTTTACAAGAATGTAAATGCTGTCGTTCACATTGATTCATCGTTGACTAATAGTGACTAAAGACATGTTTGTCTACTATTCAGTACTGATTAAATTCTGTGAATCAAATTGTTATGTTGCCACTAGTCTAAGCGTATTAATATCGCATGGATTATGCTTCAATATTTACATACCGATTTCGCAACGAATAATCATTTTGTAACTATTTCATGTACATCACACTAATTAGTCTCAATTATTACGAAACTTTGGTCAAGCAAGATGTCGTATAAACTACCTCTAAGCACACTTTAACGTGTGATAATTTACACGGATTCATAAATACAAGGATGTATATGTTCTATTATTATTATTACTCACTTACTTACGCCTATCACCCCTTATGGAGGAGCATAGACATTCTCCATCCAACTCTGTCCTGGACATTCCTCTCCAGTGGTTTCTAGTGGTTGTTCATCCTTTTGGTATCTGCTTCCAATTCCAGACACACCGTATTCTTTGGTCTTCCTCTTTCCCATTTCCCTTCAAGATTCCAAGTTAGAGCTTGCCTCGTGATTAAATTTGGCGATTTCCGTAATACATGTCCTATCCACTTCCAACGTCTTTTCGTGATCTTCTCTTCAGCTAGAATCTAGTTTGTTCTTTGCCACAGTAGATTGTTGCTGATGGTGTCCGACCAACGGATACTACTACTAATTATACTAATAACAATAACTGCTTTATTTAATATTCCCGGAACAAATATTAACTTAGTATTGTTTAAAATATTAACCTACAATATATTTTATAAAGGGTAGTAAAATCTTGAAATTTTCCTACTGACAAGTGAATTATTACTCACAACCCATAAAAAAGCATTTGCTTAGTCTTATTTTTATTATAGACACGTTGTGATTAATCTCATAAGAGAAACAAGGTAATAAAAAGAATATTCTTTTAAAAAAATTTAGTCATTAAAAAAGATTGTTGATGAATTAATGGTTTACAGACTATCAAAGGAGGTCAAATACAACTTACTAGAAGTTTGATTGCGTTTGTTCAAATTTACAGATAGTATTCATCACAGATTGATTCTTGTTGTTGTAGTATTGTAAGCCTGGTAGCATTGGGTAGCTTGTGGTGGTCGTTATTCGATATTATCCTTAAACTTCGTATATTGTTCGTCCTGATAACCTTTACTCGATAACGTCCCAACGGTGTATAAATCAGAAGGCGAATACGAAGGGTTGATTGCGTTTATTATTGGACCACACACAGATATCCAAAATTACAGGCACGTTAAGCAAGCATGAAAGAGTAGTGCCGTCAAGCAGGTAAGTGAGCGTAAGAGTCGAATGAGCGAGAGATCAATCAATCGAGCCAGCGAGTAACCGAGTGCAGTATAATGAACAGGATCAAGATGTACATATATATACAAATGGAAAAGCGTGAATCACCGAATCAACTAAGCGATTACATAATAGGTCTAGCAGAATGAATGCATGAGTAGGCAGTAAGCAATGCTCAAGCGTACATAATAAAGGTACACTAGTATAGATAGGTTGTTGTTGTACGAATGACTGTCCGTTAAATAAGTTAACAAAAGGGCTTAGCCAAATTAGATGTAAACAAACTCACTTGTATATGAGCTGCCATAAGCTATTACGTATAGGCGTGGGACTTATCTACAGTTCTTATCCAAAATCTCATCAAGGATCGAATCGAAGGATTTTCAGGTCAGGCGGAAAATAAATGATCATTATAACCTTTTCGTTATTGTCTAACTTCAATCAACTTGTGATGTAGCACAACAGTCGTCCAATGTCATTAGTAGGAATTTTATCACTTCTCACATGTGTATTTGAGCTTTTAAAATAATTTCCCACTCAAAGTGGATAAGATATTGTTGTGCATATTTATTTTGCCCAACCTGTTTAAAGACTAGTATACTCGTGCTTCTTTTTGTCACAAAACATACCATATATTATATGATTGAGGGCAGTTGGTTAGGACACTTAATTTGACATGAATTTCTTGTTATTTGGTACTCATTAACAAGGCGTAACTTGGATCTTGAATTAGCTAATACACCCTGGGGGTTTCCAAAAGAAGTACCAACTAGTATAGAAATTGGATTAAGCAGAATTTCTTGATGACTGCTTTCTATCGTTTAATTTCTCAAAATCCTACACATGATTTCAAGTTACAAAGACTAGTGGCTACATTACAACTTAATCGATAGAATTCAATCAGCTTTAAATAACATGATAAATATATCATTGATCACTAACGAATGATTTGTCAACTTTATGAAATGAACAAAAATAAACCGCTAGGGATGAAGTCATTAAAATTGCGATCTACTGTAAAGTTTTAATAAAACCTGTTAGATAATAAAATGTTTCACATTGTAGAATTTACTAACAGCAACATTCTACTGTGGGAGAGAACAAACTAGATTCCATCCGGCGGAGGAAGAAATCAGAAAGAATCGCTGGAGTTATATAATATATTATGAGAATCCACATCTGAGTACCTTCAAAAAACCATCAGTGATCAATCCAGAACATTCGAAATTTTCATATTGTTGTCAGTATAAGTCACCATCTGTAGAATCTATCTTCAATCATAGGATTGAATGCAAAACTATGAAATCTCATAGTCAACCTGATAAAATTGAGTTTATGAGTTGTATACATGTAGTCTTCAATATCAGGAAATATGAAGGTTACTGATTGGAGAAGTTTAATTACTTTGACATATGACAAAAAAATACCAGATCTCTTCATTATTATTACTACCATCGTTCGTATTAGTATTAGTATTAGCATTACCAATCTTATTCTATAAACATAACTATACTTAAAAGTGAATATATGCGGTTGTTGTATTGAATGTGTGTGTGTATCTATATGAATTTTTTTCGGGGGTTGAATTACCATTCCCTAAATTATTACTGTGTTACTTGTTCTCACGAAAGAAAGTAGTATAAATGGGAAACGAAAAAAAATTTTTTTCATGGGGATTAATGCATGCAATATGAGATAATACATGGAATAATAATTACCCTAATTATGAATAACATATCATTTAAGTAGTATGTAGACTAACTGGTCAAAATAATAGTAAGTAGTATATTTCAGCGAAAACACAAAAAGATGATTTAAACACGAATAATTATTTCCTAGCTTAAATAATTATGTTTTAGATAATTGGTATAAAGCTTACGATCATTAATCGAGTAAAAAATTATTCAGTAAGATTGATATAACAGTCTATATTATCAATTGATGAGTGTTGAAAACCAAGGAACGATAGACAGCTGTTTCGCCCTAGCGTGAGACTCATCAGTGGTAATGAGTAATCACGCATTATCCAGGGACCGGACTTATGACTTTCAGGTTCCATAGCGAGTGTTTAATCTTTAGACCACAAAATTGTCATGTTTTGGTTTTTTATTGGTAACTTCAATCAATTAACGATGATATTAACAGATAATTTTATGTAAACAAGTAGATTATGGAGAACAGTTTATTGTTTGGAGAACTTTCGTCATGTGGGTAAACAACCAGTGAATACTAGTATGCACTAGATAGATAATCGTTTCTTTCCAGCCTGAGATTCTTCTACAGTTCACATTCACATTCCAGCCAGGAATTAAACCTAGGATCTTAAGGTTTTACAGATAACATATAGTCTTTGAACCACTAAATTTGAAGTCAATGATTCACATTCTTCACTCTATTCAATTAGTCATATAAGATGTTAATCTTCAATTGTCATCAGTGATGACTGTTTCTCACCTGATACAATTAAACTGTACTAGCTAATACTTTCCATTGAAACCTCCATAAGCTTTCTTAATATTTTTATCAACAGTTTAAGAAAGCCTAGAAACCGATAGAAAAGATGGTTACACTGGGTAAGAATGTTTCACATAGTAAGATTATTCATCATAATTATTATATATAATGAAATGTAGAAAATATTTCGGTGAGACAATATTTATGGGTGAACCAATCAGATTTAGGATGCACCTTCTAACAACCAAAACAACACTCTTTATAGGTACATGGAACGTCCGGACAATGTGGGAGACAGGGAAGACCAGTCAAACAGCAACAGGAATGAGGAGATACAAATTGACAGTACTTGGAATCAGCGAAGCTCAATGGACACAAACTGGACAGCAAATGCTAGGTACGGGAGAGATGCTGCTGTACTCCAGTCACGAAGAGGAAAATGCTCCACACACTCAGGGAGTTGTTCTAATGTTGTCCAGAGAAGCACGAAATACACTTGTAGGATGGGAATCTCATGAATCCAGGATAATCAAATTATCATTCAAAACAAAGAAGGAAGGTATCACAATGAATGTTATCCAATGTTATGCACCCACCATTGATAGCAACGACGACGATAAAGATCAGTCCTACTCGAGGTTCAATCAGTCATAGCTAAGTGCTCAAAAAGGACTTCACCATCCTGATGGGAGATCTAAATGCTAAAGTCGGAGTGGACAACACAGGATATGAGGATATCATAGGACGACATGGACTAGGAAAGAGAAATGAAAATAGGGAGAAATTTGCAAATCTATGTGCATTCAACAAATAGGTTTTAGGCGGCACAATATTTCTACACAAGCACATACACAAAGCTACATGGATCTCACCGGACCACACTACAGAGAATCAGATCGATCGTATTTGCATCTCTAAAGCATTCAAAAGGTTAGTGGAAGACGTGAGAACTGGGAGAGGAGCTGGCATAGATCCAGATCACCACAGTTGGTTGTGGCCAAGATGAGACTGAAGCTAAAGAAGTACTGGACAACTGAGGGAACAGCATTACAAAGGTTCAATACAGCCTTCATTCGAGATACTAACAAACTCAACCAATTCAAGATAACTCACAACAAGAGGTTCCAAGTTTTACACGATCTACTGAAAGAACAAGGAACTACGATGGAGGACAAGAGCAGAAAGATCAAAGAAACACTAACTTCAACGTTTGGTTCAAGATTTGGTTCTGGGTCGCAAGAAGTACAATCATAAAGAATGGATCTCTATGGGAACCCTGGACAAGATTCAGGAAAGGAAGAACAAGAAGACAGCAATTAACAACAGTCGAACACGAGCAGGGAAAGTCAAGGCGCCAGCAGAGTACGCAGAAGCAAACAAGAAAGTGAAGAAAAGAATTAAAGCCGACAAACAGAAATACATGCGAGAACTAGCAACGACGGTGGAAAAAGCTGCAAGAGAATGGACTATGAAACAACTATATGATACAGAGAAGAAAATAGCAGGGAGATATAATAAACCAGAAAGACCAGTCATGGACAAAGAAGGATTGCTCATGACAGAGTTGGATGGAGAATGCTGGTTGGCGGCCTATGCTCCTCCACGTGGGGTAAAAGGCGTAAGTAAGTAATGGTAGATTACTTTTAAGTGAGCAAAAAACAGTAATGTTTAGATTACTTGTCCTCATATCTAATCTACATTATATCCGAACTTAGGCAAGTTTGTGGAGGTCATTAAATTTTACAGATCGTATCAATGACCGATCTTACTTAGACAGTCAGCTATTGAAAATTGAAAACACTAGATTTTCAATTTTAGTTAATTAAAATCAGTCCATGACTATTGTGAGGATGGTCCACAGGTGAAATCGAGGAAGCTCTAAGAAGCCTAGAAGGAGCCCGACATACTCCATCCAATCAGCTTTTGGAAGAGTATTCTAGAACTGCCACGTGGAGCTTCCCTATTGGACAATACTGATAACTCCCTGTATGCGGATTGGATAACTATAATGATGATTTTGTTTCTACTAAAAACTATAAATACCTGACAATTTTGTACCATAATCGACACTGCTTGGAATAACATTCCTTCTACTTGTTTTCTGTTTTCTGATTTGTGACTTGGGAGGGTCCTTGCGTTCGAGTGCTCAAGTATCGTGCGATAGACTAAGAAATCTAAGTTCGCGATACAACAACTATAATTATTAAAAAAATCGCATTTTTTTGTCAGACTTGTAATATGTTACCATAAAAAATCGATTTTATCCTACCAAGTTGTTACTAATATAAAGAGAACTATTTAAGTACAGGAAATAGAAAAGATTTTAACAGTATTGAATATGATTACATGCATTTTATTGACAAGTAGTATCTCCCATTTGGCTTTTTTTCATAATAATCACTAGCTTGTGTTTATTATTTTTTCTTGATTATTGTTTTCCCACTTAACTAATTCTACTAATCTGTCAGTAAGATTTTAAAATAAGACTAACGGAAGTTCTACTGCTTATACAGAATAATATAGACACGTTCATAGTTGGTTAATTTATCTTGATCACATTGAATTACTGATTATTTGTGTCTAGAGTAGTCTATAAGTTGTCATATATATACTACTTACAAATTAACAGTTTCATATGACGATAAAGATTAGTTAAGATAATTCATGTCAGTAAGACTAAGTGAGATAGACAGAGTATAGATAAGTGTGTGTGAATGTGTGGAGAAGGGATGTGAAGCAAAGGGTAAAACTACCTTTAAATTATTAAATTTATGAAACAGAAAAACATGTTTAATTGATAAGCCACTAAACAAATATTTAGTTAAATCGAAAGGAGTATACGCACATATATATTATAATAATAAGTATTGACAAACAAAGAGAAGAGTAGTAGTAGTACTAGTAAGTAATGTGAGTAGTAATAGTAGTAATAGAATATGCTGTGCATAGACAATATAATCCAAGAAGAAAGAATGAGTTCGAGGAATAATAAAGTATGAAATGATTTGAAAGTTCAAAATTTAAGGAAATGTAGGGAGTGAATACATGTGCTCCACTGTAATCGATTCACAGCCGTAACTAGTTGTGATAACCGCGCATACCTCAACCAGCCAGTCTGTATCTACTTATACAACTGAGTCCTACATTTATTGACCTCATGGACTGACATCATACTTGATATGATCACCTCTAACAAACTAGACTGTAAAATGAAACTGGTTGAATACAAGTACATAAAGTCGAATTAATTATTCTATGTTTGTTCTGTTTATATATTGAAATCATGAATCGATCAATGTTAGACCACGACTGAAAACCTGGAAGTACTGAGCAGCCGCTTTGTCACAGTGTGGGGCTCCTCACGAGTGAGTATCTATGGCCCTGCACACGGGATTTGAACTCAGGACCTTCGGTCTCGGGCGCGAACGCCTAGCCTCTAGACCACTGGGCCGGCATCCAATGGTGTTAATGTCTAACTTTAATCACCTTCGACCATCTTCCATTGTCTTCAGAGGGTGACTACCTCAAGCCCAATACGGATTAGCTTCATTAGTCACAGTTTTTCATCAGAAATCCAAGAATTATCTTTGTAATGACAATCTACTTATCAAATTAACAATATATCAGTTATACTTTTGTAAATATTTCTAACACACAATAAACATTCTGTATTATTTTTTTACACAAAGAATTTAATTATTCTTTATTTAATCTTTTTTCTTCTTCTTTGTTTTATCTTATAACCCTCAAGGTCACCCATTGCATGTAATCAATGATTTTTCTATTCACCAAAATATAGGAGCGAACAAAAAACACACAAGAGGGAAACTAAAATCATTAGTCTACCCCTACACTAACTAAATCCATATAGAAAAATCGTAAAGAAATTGAGTAATTTTAATAAAGAAAAAAATTTTTTTCTCATTTTTTAACAACTTTTATTATTTTAACACGAAACAAATGAGTTTCTCCCCCTCTTTCACCCCCTTCTCTCCTCCTCTCTCTCTCCCTGTCTCTGTGTACTTCTTTAATAATATATAACATGTACATATATATATAAACACAAAGACCCTATCTATTAACTGTTTAATGTTCAATCTATTGTTTGTTTGATTTATTTTTTTTATCTTGTTGCTGCTTTTATAAATCATTAACTTGTGTATAAAAGATTCGATGAAGCTTGAAAAAGAAAAAAGAAAAACAGAACAAAGCAGAAAAAAATTGGAAATTAATGTTTGAAACTGAAATAAAAAACAAACAAGGTGGAAATAAATGAAAATGAAAATAAACAAATCAATAAACTACGCTTATATACACTTATGAGTGTATATAGTCCGTCAAATAATGAATTATCAGAAGGGGGATTTGTAGAGATTTTAGGACTTATTACTCTCGCGCTTAACCTCTAGAACCACTGAGCCGACACCATACAATAGGACGAAACGGCCGTCCAGTGCTTCCAGGTTTTTCATGGTGGTCTAGATTCAAATGACTCATGATTTCAACTATGAAAAATACTTAAATCTCCACAAAATCCCTTCTGATTATAATCATACGCTCACTAGTGACTGATTTCAAAAGATATTTCATGGAGTTCTAGTGGGAAGCAGTAACCAGTGGAGTTCAACCAGGTCTGTTGTGAGATAGGAACTCACTGAAGACAACTGGTGAACGGTTGCTCAACTTCGTGGATTGGTTGGAGTTAGACATTAACACCATCGGATGCCGGCTCAGTGGTCTAGTGGTTAAGCGATCGCGTGCGAGACTGGTAGATCATGAGTTCAAATCTTGCGAGGTAGGATCGTGGATGCGCACTGCTAAGGAGTTCCACAAAATAGGACGAAACAGCCATCCAGTGCTTCTAGGTTTTCCATGGTGGTTTAGCTTCAATTGACTCATGATTGCAACTATGAAAAACAGTGGAATCTCCACAAAACCCCTACCGGTTGTAAAATAATTAATTATTATTGAACAACTTAATACTAATCAAACATAGGGAGGTGGGGAAAGTTGAACATTGAAATAAAGAAAAAATCTATATTCACTAATTAAAGCTCATGAAATGAAGTGAAGAAAAAAAGTTGAATTTATTACACTTTCTCATCAGAGAAATTCGGTTGAACATTTTTTTTCTTGCTCAATAAAATACTCCATAATAAGTGAATTAGAAATAATTTTCTATTGTACCATTGATCGATCAATGAGTAATAGTGACCCTTGTCATGCTTGTATGGTCTGTTAAGGTATGATCAAATCTTGTCGATTAGATTACAATGCAAACATTAGTGACTCAATATAGTCTACAGAAAAACCTGAACCTTGATTTTATTCTAATTGGTGCTCATCAACGAGACCCATCCGTAATATTTTGGTGGTGATTGATACTTCATAGTAGATTTGAATTCGGCTTTAACCAGTTTCGTAGTGTAAGATATTAGCATTGAGCTGTTTGGGCCATGATTAATTAACTATATAACTGAGTAGTACTGACCAATATCAGATTTTTTCTAGTCTTTTAGGGCTGATTGAATTCTATCGGTTGAAATGTAATTACTAGTCTAAGCGATTAATGTCCACTTCGTTTCTATTGACAACATTTTCAATTTTTTTGTTAGTCTCTTTCATATTTTTACGTGATTCTTAGCATTATCTTTTTATTCTTATGCAACACTATTATTCATATCCAAGCTCTTATGGGAATTAGGTGTCGATTACTTTTTCCTACTGATTATATAATCAGTCACTTTTATTACCAAGTATTTCAATTCATTTATATTATCAATTATTAAGTAATGTTATGTCGTAGATTCTCACTTAGTCGGTGTTAACTTTATCATTTGGTGATGATTATTGTCCATAAAAATATACCTGTATTAGTGTACACGTATAATGAAGAACTAATTATAAAGAATTATTTCCCTTACTCTATATATCCCTTTATAAGATTTACCGCTTTTTAGGGAATTTCAATCAGTGTATTGTAATTTCTCTTGTTTAACTCATGTGAAGTCACTTTTCTCTTACTTATAAGTATAAAGTTTCTACTGTCACTACCAAGGGAGTGAAATATCCCATTGTTCACAGTTATTCACAGTTAAATTGTCATCATTCTATATATATACCCTGTAATATTTACCTCAATACAGCTATTTTGTTATAAGTTCTCAGAATTGATACTTTGAATAACAGTGAAATTTACGTACAACTTTTTAATCAGGTGCTCACTAGTGACTGACTCCTTGAGGTATTTCCTGGAGTTCTAGTGAGAAGCAGTAACCGGTGGAGTTCAACCAGGTCTGTTGTGAGATAGGAACTCACTGATGACATTGGTGAATGGTTGCTCAATTTCGTGAATCAGTTGAAGTTAGAAATTAACACCGTTGGATGCCAGCTCAGTGGTCTATCGGTTAAGGGCTTCGGCTCGAAACTGGTAGGTCCTGGGTTCGAATCCCACGAGAGTGGGTTCGTGGACGCGCACTGCTGAGGAGTCCCATAATAGGACGAAACGGCCGTCCAGTGCTTCCAGGTTTTCCATGGTAGTCTAGCTTCAATTGACTCATGATCTCAACTCTATAAAAATACTAAAATCTCCACAAAACCCCTTCTGATAACTTTTTAATCGTTTAAAAATCCCAATCATATTAAAAGACTAATATTTGAACGAAGAATATTCTTTTCGATAAATTCTCTTTAGGTTCTACAATTATCATATCTAAATTAATAATCCGAAAAAATTGGCCAGGTTAAAGGCAAAGTACATCGTTGTAAATTGCATGTAAATTTAGGAATGTCAAATCAAATAGAATAAAATTGTGTAATGTTGATATGACTCATATAGAATGTTAACACTTGAATCTGTATATACGTAAAGTGAAAATTTAAGATCTGTGATCAGAATATAAATATGGGTCAGATAGGGTGAGAGAGATATGATAGTGCAATTACAATTCGATCAAGTGGAAGACTAAATGTGTGAAAAATTAGTGAGACGTAATAAGGATGGATCAATGCGATGTGAATGAATCATGTTTAGGGGGGATTAATAATGATATTTAACCAATAATAATAATAATAATGATAATAATAATAGTAATAATAATATACAAAGATTTGTGAATAAAGATAAGAGAGACAATTACATTTGACTACGAAAGATCGTAAGTATATAGTCAAATTAGGTCATACAATAGCTAAGATGATTGTTCATTAATTGGCCTTGTGGTTGACCAAGGGAGAAGTAGGGGCTGGAGATATTTCTTCTGTACACATAGCTCAGGTTTCTTCATTCTGATGGCTACTGCCTCCGCCGTTTGAAGGACTTTAAGCCTGACAAGCTTAGGCAAAAAGTTACTGACCCTATAAATAATTGAAAAAGATTGTTTTATACTGGCACTATGACCAGTTTGTACTAAATGGGCCAAAATCGAGCTGTTTACTTTCCTCATCAGACCTTTGCTTAGCCACGCTGGGAGGTGTTCACGAGCACGAAAATGTAAATTCCTAGAACTTCGACCAATATAACTTGCTCCACAGGAGCAGTCGAACTGATAAATACAAAATGAGGTGGTCATTCTAGGAACTTCATCTTTAAGCCTCGGTGTCACCATTGGACGCGTAGAAAACACCAAACGTAGTTCACCTGCGTTGAAAGATTTTTGGATAGATCTGCGTAATCTCTGAGCAAGTATTTCGCTAGCGGCATCCCCCCTGAATTGTAGGCGCATGAACAAGGACTTTTTCTTGACCGTTTGGAATTCGCCTATTTTCACTTCTAGAGACCGTAGAATATATAGGGGAACAACTGATTGAAAATGAAATTGAAACTACAGTTCCGATTAATGTCTTTTAAAGAGTTATTACTGAAATGCACCATGAATGTAAATTTCAAATTCAACGGTGAAATATTTAGACAAACAGATGGTGTGGCAATGGGTTCACCTTTGGGCCCTATACTAGCTGATATATTTCTAGCTAAACTAGAGAACGGTCATCTGAAAAAGATTATTCAAGAATTCAAATTTTACTGCAGATATATGGATGACACATTCACCCTGTGTAAAGATAATATTTCACAACAAGATGTGCTTAGGCAGCCACTACCAAGAAAGTCCTAATCACTGTCTTCCTGCAGGCGGGGTGTTGTTTACAAAATTAGGAGGAATAAAAGCGAATTTTTGGCACTTACGCTTGGCTGCTAGACACTGAGGATCCACCTGGGGGAGATGGAAAGCCGTGATTTCAAACCAGTGAAGCATATGAACTCCAAGATTCTGGGAGAACAAACGGTGTATGAATCTATTCATGGTTACTAACAACAACAGAACCCTATCTCTTAACGTTGCTCCACTGCCTTGTGGATTAGACTATCTGGCTAAAGGCTCGGGAATCGGTCCCCCTCAAAAACTGCCTGCTAAAGTTTGGTCAACTGAGGAGTATCGCAACACACACACAAATTCAATGATTACGTGGCAAGTATATATTTTTGTGCTTATATGTACATGTTTCAATCAATAAACACTAATACTTCGACAGTCTTTCGCTATTATAATAGCCTAATATTATTATTACGGTATTAAATGTTAAAAAGACTCAAACTAAAACAATGAATTTGTTGGTATACTTTCCTATTGATGAAACTTCCTAAAGAAAATGAGAGATCATTGCTTGGGTCTTTTTATTTTATATTTAATGAATAAGAAATGATAATCGTAGGAGATGATGAATACTAGCGATTAAAACGAAACATTCTAACAAGATGTTTTTACATAAGTACACTTTTTATTCTAGTGTTAACCAGATATTGGTTGTAATATTTCATTACGGATTACGAGTATCAAATAAGGCTATAATGATAGTTATTATCACTATTATTACTATTGCTGTTTTTTAGATAATGGACAGACATGAGTTAGACAACCACTGAAAATTGAAAAGCACTAGAAAACTGTTTCGTTCTAGTTTGGAACTTCTAATTGTTAGTACCCATCCATGATTTCATCTGGCATTGAACCTGTAAGGATGGCTCGTTGGCAAGTTCAAGGAAGCCTTAAGAAGCCCAGAAAGTGCCGAAGACATTCCATTCAATCACCGCTAGAGGAACATTCTAGAATGTCGACGCGTAGCTCCGCTATTGGATGAATAAGAAGCCCCCCTATGTGCCTATTGGCTGTCCGAAATGATTTACTTTCAGCCAAAAACTATAAATACATGAGATTTTTTGTACTATATTTGACACTGTTTGGGAATAACATTTTTTACCTACTAGTCTTCTGTCTTCTCTCTAGTGACGTTGCGGGTTCGATCGTTCAAGTAGTCTAGTAGTACGCGGTAAAGCAAGAATCAAAGCTCTAGATGTAACAGAACCAAAAACTTTCGGGGATCACACTGAGTTTGACCTCTAGACCACTAACGGTTATACCTTAGTCGCTTAATATTTATACTTGTAAAGCAAATGTGAGACCATTGAAGTTCCCACGATGTGATGTATGAACACCAAGACTGGTTAGTAAAAGTGAAGATTTATTCGCGACGAAACACCATGATGACCCTAGTCGAGAATACACTCATTATATATTGATTGTACACCCATTTCGATGATTAATTAAAATGATTCATACGTTAAACTACAATCAGTTCACGATATTTCGCAGCCATCTTCCATTATTTTCGGTAAGTATTTTACACTTGACATAGTGGAAATCCATCGATCGTGCCTTTTCACTAGACTCTTCAAAATTTCGTCTCAAAATTAATTAGTTATGAACACAAGCCGTTTTATGATCTTGATGACATTCAGCATTCACTACAACCTAATATAATCATAACAATAATTATTATTATTATCAATTTAAAATATTCAATATCTCGGTAAGAAATTAACATAAACATAATAATTTTCTATCATCAGTATATTTATAATTGTCTGAATGCTAAAGTCAGTGGTCTAGTGGTTAAGCGATCGCGTGCGAAACTGATAGGTACTGGGTTTGAATCTCGTGAGGCGGGATCGTGGATTCGCACTGCTAAGGAGTCCCACAATAGGACGAAACAGCCATCCAGTGCTTCCAGGTTTTCCATAATGGTCTAGCTTCAAATGACTCATGATTTCAACTATATTAAACCTAATTGCTTTTTTTTTCTATTTATATTTATCACAACATTAAATCTTAATAAGACAATATTGTTTATTTTTTCTTTTCTTTATTTTTGAATAAATGTCAAATGATATTATCACCAGGTAAACACTATCCTCTGTTTGTTTCTGAGACAAACAACAACAATAATCATGTATCCCCATGATTGTTATTCATTTATAGAAATAAAGGGATAAATAACAAATAAACAATTTACTACTGTGAATTTCTATTATTGTACATTGAACAACAAACATAACATGAATGTTAATCATTTAAACAATCTAATATAATGTAGTAAAGTAATTGTTAATACTAACACACCCAGCCCTAACCCCCCCCGTCACCTCCTTTAATTTCTAATATAAAATACAAGATGGATAAAATTAAAGAATTACTCTCTATTATTGCTTCAATTGGGTTAAAATATAAGATTGAAATGAGGTACATGGAAGACATACTTGTAAGGAAAGAACAGTTTGATTATCTGTATATTCAATCACCATTCTTGTTATTATTATTTTTATTATTATTATTACTAGTACTAGTAGTAGTAGTAGTAATGTAGTGAACAGGAACACGACTGGGGACAACTGAATGTATTCAAGCACAAATTACAGACCATCCTACTAAATTCTGACAACCATATAGTAAACAGTTAATTTACAAAATAACAATCAATTGTCTCAATTTTAATTAACTGTTCCTTCTGCAAATATCAGTCCATCTTCTCTGATTTCATTGTTCATGCATTGTTCGTATCGATTGCGCTTCATTCCTGTTTGTTCCTTATCGATCTTCCGCCAAAATACATTATATGTCTGCCCATCATCATATACTACTTATACGGATATAAGTAGACCATACCGCAGTAAGAGCAAAAGTTTAAGAGAATTGGGGAATTGTGTTATGATAATATACTTTTGTCTAAAAGTCGACAAGAATGATTGTGGTTAACATAAATTCTGGTAGTGTTTGAAGCGTACAAGTGGCTTTCACTTCCTAGTTCCTAACACATTATCAAGGTAGTTGAAAAAGGAACTAAACTAATACTGGTTTAATCAAATTTTAAGTGTGAACCCAGAAACAATTGTTTTAAGGTCAGTTATACAGTCAATTATACCTCTTCACATAAATGAATTCAGGTAATGCTGAATAGGTTTCTGTTGTGAAATACTAATATTTGCACCTATCGACAGTGTTTGAGATGTACACTGAAATCTATACCCAAATAAATACAAATGATGCTTCACAGACATAGTGAAACACCCATCCATCACAGATTACACTCCTAATCACAATCCATCTAATTTTGATTTCCGTGACATTGAAGATACTTCGTACTGAAATGTACAAATTACCGACCATGATGAATACACTGTTTGCTCAAACAACACAATCTATCCTTGAAATTTCAACATAACTACAAATTATTATCAGAAGGGTTTTGTGGATATCATAGTAATTTTAATAGTTGAGATCATGAATCAATTGAAGCTAGACTATCATAGAAAACCTGGAAGCACTGGACGCCCGTTTCGTTCTATTGTGGTATCGTGGATGCGCACTGCTGAGGAGTCTCACAATAGATCGAAACGACCGTCCAGTGCTTCCAAGTTTCACTTGGTGGTTTGGCTTCAATTGATTCACGATCTCAACTGTTAAAATAACTACATATATCGTTAAGAATGTTTTCATTTATAATAATAATAATAACCATTATTATTATTATTATGCATGCCTGTATGTGTTTGAATCAACGTAACACTTGAAATTATTTTTGTTTATTAAGAGTGAAAAGAAAGAGACCAATTTTCGAAAATTGAATCCATTAAAAGCTTTTATTTGACTGATGTGTCTGAAGTGGAATGTTTACTACTCTACATAAATCAAGTGTAGAGTGTGAATAATAAACAAATACGTAAATGAATTGATGTAATGAAATTGTATGATTTAAAAGAAGTGAAGTATAAGGTGGTGGGGGATAGAAAGAACAAGCGCTTGTAATGCAGTTAGAGATTGTTATATCCTGAAGGGAATTATGAATGGTAACTTTGAGGACTATTTATCGACCAATACTATGTGTATATTTTAATTGTACAATTGTTAACTAACTAAACTATTCATATTCGCGTCCCTCTTATTATAAGCTTTGTTTTGATCTATGAACTATTAGTACACAGTCACATGACCCATGAGATATTGAATTAACTAATCAAGGCTTCTCTAAACTAGTTACTGCTAAACGCATTATTATTACTATTATTATTATTAATAAAAAAGGATGAGAATCTCAAACGAAATCTAATCCATTGATTTCTAGTTTTAGTGACTCAAAGCAAAACTGATTTGTCAGTATTGACGTGAACTAAATCCTGATTATTGTTATCAAGACGGTTGTTTGCTATCACTCTGAATTCCGTCTGTCTACATGTGAATTTATTGCTACGGAGCGAGACTATTTGATTGACACAAAGAGGAAAAAACAAGTTGCATGAAGTAGATTGATCTACGCACTAACTACTGATTAAACGACATCCATAATACTAATTACAATTAACTACATATCATTTTAAAAGGTTTTGACCAACCAATAAATTTAAATGAACTGAATTAGTGATTAACCACTAATCTAATAGGTGTATATACATAAATCACATAATCAATAAACTAACTGGCTTGGCTAAGAAATACAATTCGTCACTGAATTAGTTATTTATTTTATTCTTGACACAAGTTTTCATTCATTTTGTATTGTTTGTTTGAATCTTCCCATTGATATTTAGGACTACAATTGATCGGTCTCTTATAAGTATATGTGCAATCTGTATGGATTGCCTCGATATTGCCTGAAGTCACATGCATTATAAGCAAAGGTAGATGGTGGCTAGCAGTGGAATCCAGGATGCATGTTTCATCCCATTCGGGGCTCGGTAGCTAAGTGGACAACGCGATGACGTTTGGAGCGAATGGTACTTGATCCAAATCCCGAAGTGAACGTTAACTATGGGATGCATGTACGTCCAGCTGATGAGCCCCAAATAGGACGAAACGCGCATCCTGGATTCCACTGCTAGTCACCATCCATTTTAACTAGTTTTCATTATTCCATCTCCAGCTAACATTGACTTTATGACAAACAAAATATCCTTTAAAATTGAAGTAATTTATTCAAATCTTTTAGCTTGTCAAAAATTTATTAAAAAATATTAATCATTAATATATATACGAAGAATTTACTGTTCTACCATTAGTCACTTTTCAATTTCATTCAAGAACTTTACCGTACGAAGTAGAAATACATAGCCATTCTAATTCATTTAATCTACCTATAAACTGTCATTATTTGACGTTGTGTTGCTAGACATAACTTGAAAAATACAAAAACCTATACTACTTATGATTATTACTAAGTAGTATTAAATGTCTGGTTGCTATGTTGTATTATTTACATTACTTAATTTTTGAACGAAAATAAGATTTTAGGCTGATTTGTCTAACAAAAAAACAATAACACTTCATTGGATTAGCAGTGAATCCCATAGTCTACATTGTTAACTGATGTATGTTGACCAGTACAAAAATTAAAACCTTTCAGCATCAATTTCTACAATCTAAATCAATTCACTGTTAATCAATCACGCTGAAAAGTAACCTTTTTTTCTATTATTTCACTTAACTACACTTACCTTCTTACGTAATATGATCATAATGTTAAATCACTACAATATTGACTAACTTGAAGTAAGATTACATGATAATATAGACTACTCTCAAGTAGCCTTTCAGTAATCCAGTCAATGAGAAATGATAGATATTCGAATAGAACTGTTTCATTTCAAACCGATACCTACTTTATCTTACATCTGATACGTTTATTTACTATATTGTATATCATATAACATTCAAGTCTATTCAAGTTATAGATGATAGTAGAAGATTGACTAGACAAATCGACACAATACGGAGATACACATTCATACAGATACATCCCTATGTAAATATAAACATACCAATTATTAATTTAATCAAGATGAGTCAACAACAATAACAACAACAAATGAAATTTAGAACTCAACAGTTGTCATGACAACTAATCTGAAATAGTAGGGATAATGTTAATTAGTTTAATATCATGTATACACATAAAATGTTTTTTTTTCTGTTTAGCTAGTAATGTACACAGTTACCAACCCCTCCTTTTAATTTCTAGTTTTATTTCTTTCCCTTTTTATCAAAATGACAAGTAAACATTTTCAAACAGAAAACTGACTAAGAAATAAAAAGGGAGTCATAATAAGAAAACAAAATAAAATAAATACATGTTTAAAAAAGGGAATTGTATTCAACCCCCCAATATTTGTGGAATTCAACCATTTAAAGAATGTTTTATTTTACAATCTTGACATAAAATAATAATGTCGGAAAAAATTTTTCTACATTGTTCAATTTTCTATTGTTCCCTTTTTAGGGGATATTAAAAATCATTAACAAATAGATGTATAATTTTAATAGTTGAGATCATGAGTCAATTGAAGTTAGACCACCATGGAAAACTTGGAAGCACTGGACAGTCGTTTCGTCTTATTGTGTGAGACTCCTCAACAGTACGCACGCACGATCTCGCCTCGCGAGATTTAAACCCAGGACCTATCAGTCTCTAGATTTAATTGACTCATGATCTCAACTATTAAAATTACTATAATATCAACAAAATCCCCTTCTGATATTAGATGGACACATAATTCTTTTATCTAACTGCTTAAAACAATATCCTTTTAATTGAATATTGAATAATGTTAAATGTTTCAATGTTCAAATATCTCTATTTCTCTTCATTCAAAAGTAAATACAGAAATTTTTTTAATTAAGAGAAAAAAAACAGTTGTGAATTAAATGTTTTCGATAATAGCAATTATAATAATAGGATAGTAAAATCTTAAATTGTAGTAAACTATATCATCTTGTATAAACAACAATTTATTATTAATAGGAATGTTATTTGAATTGTAAACAAAATAAATATGAAAGGCTGAGTAAATGTATACTTTTGGAAACATTTCGGTATATCTATCTACCTGCTTGGAGACTCAATACACAGAACCAAATCGACCATATCTGCATCAACAAAAAGTTCAGGAGGACGATGGAGGATGTGAGAACCAGAAGAGGAGCTGATATAGCATCAGATCATCATTTGCTGGTCGCCAAGATGAAATTAAAACTTAAGAAGTACTGGACAACGGAGTGGACAAGATCACAAACGTTTAATACTGCTTTTACTCGGGATACTGTCAAAATGAACAAATTCAAGATAGCCCTCACCAACAGGTTCCAGGCCTTTCATGATCTACTCAAGGGAGAGAGAACTACTATGGAGAGCAACTGGAAAGGGATGAAAGAGGCAATCACCTCAACATGTCAGGCGGTTCTGGGACACAAGAAGCACCATTACAAGGAATGGATCACTGTTGGTACACTGAATAAGGTTGGAGAAAGGAGGAACAAGAAGGCAGCAATCAATATCAGTCGAACAAGAGCAGAAAAAGCCAAGGCATAAGCCGAATACACAGAAGTAAACAAGTAAGTGAAGAGGAGCATCAGAGCTGACAAACGTAAATATGTGGAAGATTTAGCAATGACAGCGGAAAAGGCCGCAAGAGAAGGAAACATGCGAAAATTGTAAGACAAAACAAAGAAACTCGCCGGAAATTACCGTAAACCAGAACGACCAGTGGGAAGCGAGGAAGGAAAGGTAATCACCAACATTGAAGAACAACGAAACAGGTGGGTAGAACACTTCAAGTAACTCTTGAATCGAACAGCTCCAATGAAACCATCCAACATCGAAGCAGCACTCATGGACCTCCTAATCAATGTCGGCCCACCAACAATTGAAGAGATCAGCATGGCCATCAGACAAATCAAGGAATGCAAAGCAGCAGGAACAGACAGCATTCCAGCAGACGCACTGAAAGCAAATGTAGCAGCAACTGCAAAGATACTCCACATTCTCTTCAGTAAGATTTGGGATGAAGAACAAGTACCAAAAGACTGGAAAGAAAGACTTCTGATCAAAATACCAAAGAAAGGATATCTCAACAAATGTGATAACTAGAGGGGCATCACTCTTCTCTCGATACCAGGAAAAGTCTTCAACAGGGTGTTGTTAAGCAGAATGAGGGACTCCGTAGACGCCCAACTTCGAGACCAACAGGCTGGATTCCGTAAGGGTCGATCGTGTACAGACCAAATCGCAACTCTACGTATTATTGTGGAACAATCAATCGAATGGAATTCATCACTCTACATCAAATTCATTAACTACGAGAAAACATTTGATAGCGTGAACAGGACAATACTACGGAGGCTTCTTAGACACTACGGCGTACCTGAGAAGATAGTCAATATCATACGGAATTCCTATGTTGGATTGAACAGCTAGGATGCAGCTGGACGATTTAGACTTCGCAGATGATCTGGCTCTTCTATCACAAACGCAACAACAAATGCAGGGTAAGACAACCAGTCTAGCAGCAGCCTCAGCAGCAGTAGGTCTCAATATAAACAAAGGGAAAAGCAAGACTCTACGATACAATACAACATGCACCAATCGAAACACACTTGACGAAGAAGCTTTGGATGATGCAAAAACCTTTACATACCTGGGGAGCATGATTGATGAACACGGTGGATCTGATGCAGATGTGAAGGCGCAGATTGGCAAAGCAAGAGCAGCATATTTACAATCGGAGAACATCTTGAACTCAAAACAATTGTCAACCAACACCATCATCCGGAAGATACAAGTGCTTATTAGCAGTTGTCCACGCAAGATACTTCGGATCCTCTGGCCAGACACTATCAGCAACAACCTACTGTGGGAGAGAACAAACCAGATTTCAGAGGAGAAATAAATCAGCAAGAAGCGCTGAAAGTGGATAGGATACACATTGAGGAAAGCAACCAACTGTGCCACAAGGCAAGCCCTCACATGAAATCCTGAAGGCCAAAGGAGAAAAGGGAAGACCAAGGATCACATTACCCTGAGAAATGGAGGCAGATATGAGATGAATGAACAACAACTGGATAGAACTAGAAAAGAAAGCCCAGGACAGAGTGGGTTGGAGAATGCTAGTCGGCGGCCTATGCTCCACTGGGGGTAGCAGGTGTATATATATATATATATATATATATATAGGATAGAATGTGTTTAGTTTAAATAAAAATTAAATTCATGTTAAATTCATGTTTTCCTCGAAATAAACTTATACAATACAACACATTTAATTTGTAGAGATTTGTAATTTCCCCTTGTTAATATAAAAAAATTATAATTTATCAGTTTTTCTATTTTGTATAATGTTCATACTGTATGAGTTGTATCCTATTTTTATCTTTTAACTGATTAGGTTGTGATGTATATAAAGGTAGATAGATAGAGAGAGATTATGAGAAGCCTCATTTAAATTGTAGGGTATCCACCTTTCACTCTATCTTAGAGAATATAATAATGTATTCAGTTATATGAATAATCAGAATACAATATATAGATTCTAGATGAATTCTACTGAAAAAACCCAACCAATAAATATCGAAGACTTTCTACAAGTGCCTGTAACCATTTAACATCAACATTTTGCAAGTCTAAATAATATGTCATTATAAACAGAGATCAGAATTTATATACTTGAAATCATGAGCCAATTAAAACTAGACCACCATGAATAACCTGGAGGCACTTCACGGCCGTTTCGTCCTACTGTGAGACTCTCCAGCAGTGCGCATCCACGATCTCACCTCACGAGATTCGAACCCAAGACCTATTAGTCTCGCGCTCGAGCACTTAACCTATAGACCAACTATATAAATTTATTAAAATCTCCTCACAAAACCCACTTCTGATAGAGATCAGAATTGTTAAGAAAATTGACAATCAATTTTTTGGTTTGAAAAAAAAGTATTTTGTTTATATTCATTCTATTGAGACTTGAAACGAGTTCAACCTACTAAAGTCAACTTAATCATAAATGAATGAATGAATGATTATTATTATTATTATTAACTAAATAAATGTATTTGGAATTATCATATTATTGTATGTTTTTATTAAGTTTACATTTACATGGTTGTGTTAATTTTAACGTTGAATAAACATACAAAATACCGGTGTAAACTATGTCAATATAGAAGGAACCTATTTATTATTACTACTACTATTATTATTATTATTATTGTTACTATTATTATTATTGCTGCTACTATTATGATTATTGTTTTTGTTATTACTAATAATATTATTAATACTATTATTATCACTATTATTATTATTGTTATTATTACTATTATTAGTATTACTACCACTATTATTACTATTATTGTTGTTATTATTACCATTATTATTATTACCATTACTATTATTATTACTATTATTATTATTACCATTGTTATTATTACTATTATTATTATTACTATTACTATTATTATTACTATTATTATTTTGGTATATCATAGTAATAGTTGAAATAATTTTTCAAAATATTGTTTCAACATTGTCCCATTTTCGAACCAAAATGATCATAATAATTTTGTATTTAAATAAATAATGTTTATTTAATAAAATTTATATGTTCAATAATGGATGAAAAAGGGGAGTTATTTTCAGCTTTGAAATTGTGGAAATTCTTTGATTTCTTTTTATTGAATTCATGAACTGATCAATGTAACACTACTATTGAAAATTTGGAAGTAATGGACAGTCTTTTTGTAGTAGTATGGGATTCCTTAACAGTGCCCATTCACAAAACTATACTCAGGATTTGAAGTTAGAAACTTAGGTTTTGCTCGCGAACGCTTAACGGCTTGACAATTGAACCGACGTTCAACAGTATTAATGTTTAATTTCAATTGATCTATTATCTTGCAAAACCCTTCATCCATTGTCTGAGATGGATATCTGTCTCACAACCAACACCGATTAGACTCTTCTGGTAACAGTTCCTCACTAGAACTCCAGGAGTTACATCTGGAAACTAGTCACTAGTGAGCCTATGATTATTATCAGAATGTTTTTTATAAAAAAATAATAATCATAATAAATGTAAAAATTCATCAGACTAGCACAACGCACCATTTGCAATATTTTCTTTTAAAAAATATAAACACATTTTTGAAATACGGGCTTTCTATAGTTGTATTTTAATTAACTACAAAGAAAAGTGTAATATATATATATATATATATATATATATATTGATAGTTGAGATCATGAGTCAATTAAAGCTATACCATCGCGGAAAACCTGGAAGCAGTGGGCATCCACGATCCTGCCTCGCGAGATTCAAACCTAGGACCTATCCGTCTCGCTCACGAACGCTTGATTTCGTGGATTAGTTGAAGTTAGGTATTAGCACCGTTGGATGCCGGCTTAATGGTCTAGAGGTTAAGCTTTTTTACACGTGACCGACAGATCTTGGGTTCAAATCTCGCGAGGCAGGATCGTGGATGAGTACTGCCGAGGAGTCCTGCACTAGGACGTAACGGCCGTCCAGTATCTCCAAGTTTTCCATGGTGGTCGAGCTTCAATTGACTCATGATCTCAACTATTAAAATTACTACAATATCCACAAAAAACCCTTCTGATATAAATATATATTTACATGTTCAAAAAACTGATACATCGAAGAAATGAAAAAGAGTAATAATGACTATAGAATCGTAATAAAAATGATTAAATTTTCCGTAGACTAAAAAAATTAAATTAAAAAGAAAGAAATTTTCTTTTGATGTCCTTTTCTTATTTTCACTTTAATCAAAGAACGTTATATCTCGAATTTATGATTCTTAGTATGCCGCGTATAACTTGAGCACTCGAACGCTAGAACCTTCCCAAGTCGCAAGATGGGAAGGCAGACGACAAGTGGAGAGAATTTTATTTCAAACAGTGTCAATTATGGTACAAAACTGTAAGGTATTTATAGCTTTTAGTAAAAACGAAATCACCATTGTAGTTATCCGATCCGCACACAGGGGGTTATTAGTATTTGTCCTATAGGGAAGCTACACATAGTGATTCTGGAATATTCTTCCAAAAGCTGATTGGATGGAATATATTCGGCTATTTCTGAGCTTCTTAGAGCTTCCCTGAATTCACCCGTGGATCGTCTACACAAAGAGTAAATAAAGAAACAAAGAAATTAAATCACTACCTACAATTGATTAACATCTGTCCAGCGAAATGTTATTGTATTCTCTACATTGTATCTGTTCTGATTATTATAGATTAGACTATTTTGTTTTTTTGATGTTACATATACTTTTATACTTTTAATCTATCCTAACTTATGTTTATACTTTATACTAGCGGTCTACATATGGTCAATCAAAATATACATTGATGTATAGTTTAAAAACCAGGTCAATTAAGGGGCGTATACTCAAACACATGTGTTTTGTTAAAGTAAAAACAAAAAATAGAAAATTCAGTGTGTTTTTGTAGGTTTTTTTTAGTTTTTTCATTATCCCAATAAGATCATTTCGATTTTGTTTGAAGTAATAGTGTGTTTATCTGGGTGGTTTGTAAAGATTAGTCAACTTTCAGAAGAAATTATAATAAGTAATCATCAAACTCCGCCTGTAGCTCCTCCGGGGGCTACTATCGGTCTCAAGCCCGGATAAAGGAGGAGGGTTGGGCATGGGGTTAGCGATCCCATCCCGTAGAAAACCAACTCGCTGAAAACACGCTAACCCGGAAAAAGTCATCAACGTAGAGCTTGTCACAATAACTCATTAACATGATAAGATGAATGACAAAGAAAGTGAAATAATCGAATAATTAATTGTAATAGGAAAGACTGAATATTGAGAATGTGGTTAGAGAGGTTTTGATGGTTAGATATGTATGAAAGAGTACTGAAAGTGGAGATTTAGAATAAAATGAAAAGTAAGTGCATCTTCCTCAATACGGCCCGATTCTGTTTGAGTCATATCATATAACGTCATGAACAACTGCTCGCGTGAACATTTTCGTTTATCCCACTAACTTTCAACTTACTTCTACACTAAATGACATCACCCGTTGAGATAGGCAGTGGTTTATTTACGCCTGATACGTCTGTTATTTCTTGTAGGGGAGCATAGGCCGCTCACCAGCATTCTCCATCCAACCCTGTCCTGCGCAATCCTTTCCAGTTCTTCCCACTTGTTATTCATCCTTCCCTGTCTGCTTCAAATTCTCGGCGTAATGTGTTCTTTGACGTTCCTCTTTTCCGCTTCCCTTCCGGATTCCAAGTTAGTGCTTGCCTCGTGATGCAGTTTGGTGATTTCCTCAATGTATGTCTTATCCACTTCCAACGTATTTTCCTAATTTCTTCTTTAGCTGGTAGCTGGTTTGTCCTCTTCCACAGTAGATGGACGTTTTAAATCAACAAACAAACAGCTACACAGCACTCTTTGAAATTGATTTGTTTCTCTGAGGTTTAATTACTGAAAAGGATTTAATAATCGAATGTTTCTTTTTGAAAAATATGGCATGCTTTTCATGTATATAGATATGGGAGATTGAAAGTCTTCTAATGATCGAATGATATTCCCTTTTCACATACACATATACATACTAATCAACGAATTTTTTGCTTTCTGTCTGATTCTACTATTGGATATTAAGTTCTTGCTCATTGTATCATTAAGCTTAAAGAACTGAATTCTTTCCCAATAGTTGTGTATCATTGAAAATTCCGGAAACTGGAACCAGGGCAAGGCAGCTTCACATTGCTACCTTCCTATTTTCAATGATTCTGAATACAATATCAATTCATGAATAACCATTCAAACCTAACAAATGACATATAATGCTTCAAATATTATAAAACAAAAATTTTAATAGTTGAGATCATGAATCAATTGAAGCTAGACCACCATGAAAAACCTGGAAGCACTGGACAGCCGTTTCGTCTTATTATGGAACTCCTCAGCAGTGTGCATCCACGATCCTATCTCGCCAGATTCGAACCCAAGACCTACCAGTCTCGCGCGCGAGCACACAACCTTTAAAACCACTGAGCCGGCATCCCACAATAGGACGAAACGGCAGTCCAGTGATTCCAGGTTTTTCATGGTTTTCTAGCTTCAATGATAGGTTTTTTAGTTAAATATATAGTGAACAATATTTCCAATAAGAATTTTTTCGTTTTATTACATCAAGTTTGAATATTCCATGGGAACAGTACGTATATACATATTTAGACGAGGTATTTTTTTATTAAAAAATCTTTCTATCCTGACAACGGAGACAAGCTTAATATCTAAATTCCTATCGTTAATATATAAATATTTATCTCGATGAAAAGTAGTGGTGTTTTTCAAAAACGTTCTTTTTTACTTAGATCTGCTAACCCCACGCTCAATCTTTTTTCCTCTATTCAGGATTTAGACCGGTAGTAATAAACTTAGAAAAAACGCTAGACAAAGTTGAATTGGTAAGATAGTAAGATAATAATTCAACTTCATTGTGAATCCATTAATTAGTATTTATGCTTCAATGTTTTGTGGATATGAGACATATTTGATTGTCTGTATCAGTTATAACCCCCTTCTATAACTTAATTACACACAATGATCAACACACATATACATACATATGTACAATTTAAATCCTAATATCGATAAAACTTAGACAGTAACATAATTTGATGGATTGGTTATCAATGATCTAGATGGAGGGTAAAAATAACTGATTTTTTTAAAAGAATGTTGAATGATTACTTCCTCCATTTTCATTAATTAACCTGTCAAAAATAAACATTTACTTTTTTGCAAAATAAAAAAATTTTCTAATCAATGACATTATTGGATTTAGTCCAATGAATTTGTTATGTTTGAATGATTAAAAGTTTTATTCATGAAACTGATAGGTCCTGGGTTCGAATTTCGCGAGGCGGGATCGTGGATGCGTACTGCTGAGGAGTTCCATAATAGGACGAAACTGCCGTCCAGTGCTTCCAGATTTTTCATGGTGGTCTAGCTTCAATTGATTCATGATCTCAACTGTTAAAATTACTATAATATCCACAAAACCCCTTCTGATAAATTAAATAGTTATTGTGTAAAAGTAATGAAACTAGAAGCTATTTCATGGTTATAATGTAACTGACCGATTTCTCGCTGTTCACAATTTACTCTTTTGTTTATATTTAGTGAAACAAAACTCTCGTTCGTTTGCTTCAAAATAGTTTCAAATCTGATTAAGGTAACAGTTATAACGAGGTGATTAAACGGAACAGAAATTCCCCAGACTTTATCGGTAGGCATATCTATCGTTGAGTCAATAAAATATAGTCCTAATATACAACGATTCAATCACAATGTACCAATCTGCATTATGTATCATTGGTTTCTTCCTAAGTTACTCTCAAACGGTTATGCACAGTTAAATCAGGACTATTACGCAATAACGTGATAAGATTCGGTATAAATAATGAAATATGGGCAAACAAATAGCGAAAATTTATGATTAACTAAATTCTAACCACATCAGGAATTATACATAAACCAACCAATAGTGTTCGATTATTGACTGGGTTTATCATGAATTGACGTGTTTTAAATGTGAACTGTGAGATTTTAACCCAAATTATATGCTCGCTACAACGCATTATCCATTCAGCTACTGAGTTCAGATAACCACCAACTTTTGCAATAGGGTGGATTTTAATTTGTATTTTTGATTGTTTGAATCTTTCTATTTGCGCTTAGGACTGGAATCAGCGAAATGCACTGGGTTCGAGTTCTAGCATGAATACCAATTCGGATTCTATTACATCCAACTGATGAGTAACAAGTACGAGCGAAAATGCGTCCTAGATTCTACTGTTAGCTACCATTCAACTCTACTTATAATCCCATTGAATTAATGGTAAAATTAAGGCAGACCACACACGATACACAAATACCAAGAGAGAGTGATCAATTTCAGTCCTAAACATCAATAAGAAGATTCAAATAACCAAATACAAATGGATTGCTACGTCTTGTAATGAGTGTATTGCCTTCAAATGATTGATTTGACATCCAAATATCCCCCTCTAGCCTTCTATTTATTCTTGTAGAACATTCTTGTTCATTCCTTCTCTATTCAATTGAATCAATAGAAAGAAAAGACAAACTATCAATGTAACAATAATGATGTATGAAATAACATATGAATGAATAATCACATAATGAATAACTGACTACTTAATTGAATAATGTAACAATTAAGTTATATATTTTTATAAATTTATACAATAAACTATATTATCATTATGATAAAGATAATGATGATAGTCTATTCTATGTCATTTTATATAATCTCTTCTGAGAACAGAACAAAAATGGAAACGAGACAATGCACACTTACGGAGTGATCTACAAAGAGAGTAAGAGAGAGAATAGATTATGAGAAATAATAATAATAACAAAGGGGGGGCGGTTATAAGAAGTAACACATTCAATGTAAATAACAATTAAAAGTGGCAGTAATGTTGGTGTTGTTCGGACGTGCTACTTGATTGTCCTGTTCTACGATTTTTATTTCCATCTGACACATTTTCCTTTGTTTGTTATATTCTTTGTATCTTATTAATTTATTCTTTTATTCAAAGTATAGTTTAATTTGTAAATAAACTGAAGATTAAAGATTAGTGAGAAGAAGTACATGTATGCACACATGTGGGTATGCGTATGAACAAAGATGAAATGAACAGTTGAATAAGAAATACACCAATTCTTCTTACTTCATCCTTTCACTTATCAACATCATCATCATCATTTGTTTAGCTATATATGTTTGTCTGTATTTATTTATGTGTTTGAGTAAATGTGCCTACACAACTGTGAGTCGGTTACCTTCCGTCCTATAACGTAACAAAATCATTGAAATCTATGTTAATTGAATTATTACCAGAATGAGAATTTGTGGAGATTGTAATGATTTTAATAGTTGAATTCATGAGTTTGATTTAAGCTAGACCATCATTGAAAAACTGGAAGCACTGTTTGATGGCCACTTCGTCTTAGTATGGCACTTCTCCAACGTGACCAATGGAGTCCAATCCGTATCGGATAGAGACAAGTATCTACCTCAGACGATGGATGAACGATTGCATAATATCATAGATTGATTGAAGTTAGACATTAATATTGTTGGATTCCGTCTTAGTGGTCTATAAGTTAAGCGTTCGCATGCGAAGCCGAAGGTCATGAGTTGGAGTCCCTTTGATGCGGGATCGTAGATGCGCACTGTTGAAGAGTGCGACACTGGAACGAAGCGGCAGTCCAGTGTTTCCAGGCATTCAGTGGTGGTCTAGCTTAAATCGACTAATGAGTTCGGCTATTAAAACTAAATTATTGTAATTTTAAGTATTATTATTATTATTATTACTATTGAAAATCAATAAATTGTTATTAACTAATTTTCTGTTTTAAGGTAATATTATGTCATATTGTTCCCTTATTCATTAACATTGAAGTGTACTAGGTCCCAACTCTATGGTCTAGAGAAACTGAAGGTCTCGGTTCAGGGTTCATGGATGCACTCTTCTGAGGAGTCCTACACTAAAACAAAATAGCAATCCAGTACTTCCAAGTTTTCACTGATGGTCTAACCAAGATCATATCATGATCTAAGCTATAAAAATGCTACATTCTCCCAAAATTCTCAATACTAAAAAATAGCTGTCTTACTGATTTAGTGTAAATTTTATGTATTTATAAATATTCCAACATTTGTCTAAAATATAAGCTTACTAATTTCAGATCTTCTGTTAATCATTTGTTTATTTTGAATCATTATTTTTCTAATATTAATGGTTGAATTCATGAGTCGATCTAAGCCAGATCACCATGGAAAACTTGGAGGTACTAGGCGGCCTTTTCATCCTAGTATGAGATTCCTCAGCAGTGCACATCCACGATCATGCACCGAATGGACTCGAGCCCAGGACCTTCCTACAAACGCTTAAACTCTAGACCATTGAGGTGTTATCCGACGGTGTTAAGGTCTAACTAATAAATTTGCAGAATATATGTGTTACAACATGAGTTGATTGTTTACTAAATATTTTCCATTTAGGTTTTCGTAAATTCAACTTCAACGTGTCAGTTCAAGGTATAAATTGCAGTTTATCTAATTTAATTAATTAATTGGTAAAAACCTTGGGTGATTAAAGGTTTTCAACAGGAAGACTTGTTCTATTTGGGTTTCGCACCAGTTGAAACTCATCAGAAAAGGTATTTGTACTCATGAGGAGAATTACGTAGGATTGTAACCGGGTCTCCCAGATTTATCGTCTGAGACTACCACTGAGACATTCAGACTATGATTGATCACTTGTAGGGCCGAAATAGTTATGCCGAATGATCGCTGAGTACTAAGCAATATCACGTTTGTCTAGTTCCTTTAATGCTGATCGAATTCTGCCTATCAATATCGCAGGTAAGCTCCATTTCATAGTTCCTGCCTTTTGTATTCTTTTCACATTTACGTGAAAGGACTTAGTCTTACTACTTGATTACTGAAATCGAAGTAGATAAAACCAGTTTTCATCCATCCCACCATTGGTTTGAATTCGATTACTATAACTGCAAAACTAACTCTTTTAACCTTTGTTCTACACATAATGTAATCCTGCTAAAACAATATATACATATTTTAGAGCTGTTATATAAGCTGAGATAAATGGTTTAACTGTAAAGTCTCAATTATCTTTCTAAACAACGTCACCATCGATTACCTGCTTCAAATAAGAGTAAACTAGTTACTTATTCTACATGTGAAGCCTCAATATGTCTTGATGACGGTCTCTATGACTGATCTAAAAGAATAATGAAAACTTCACAATTCAAACCATTCAGGACAAAGAACAAAACATTCACAAAATCTCCATCAACTATAAGTTGATTCTCGCCAGTGAGAATATAAAATGAACTAGACTATACATTCAGTCAACAAGTCAAAAATAGGATGAAATTTGCGTCCTGGATTCCATTGCTGGCTACATTACATTTATGCTACGAGATAGACTGTGTTACACTCAGCTATCTACATACACAATACTGACTGATAATACTTGGCATATTTGAAAAAAAACAAAATGAGAACATTTATCCAGAATATAGAACATAAGTTTATCAACAGTGTGGTTAGTACTCTCTCTCTCTCTCTCAAAAAGTGTTTTACATTTTTTACCTATTCAAATGGGGGAAGAAAACAATCGAGAGCCTATCCTTACTCTAGAAAGAGTATAAAAAACATAAATCAATATTTGTTCTGGGCAAATTTTATTATTTTTTTCATAATAACAGAAGCAAAAACACTTTGAATTGAGAATAAACAAACAAAGAAAATGGTAAACAATTCGTTATTTATATGAATTCATTCGTACAGGGAGATTTATGGAGATTGTATAAGTTTCATTGTTTGAATAACGAGTTAATCATAGCTTAACTACCATTGAAAACTATGAAGCATTGAACAGCTATTTGATTGTAATATGAGACTCCTGGATAGTGCAGTCACAACCCTCGCCATATGGAGTCGAACTCAGGACCTTCAGTCTCATACGCGACCACTTAACTTATAGACCACCAGACTTGTTATCCAATGGCATACATGTCCAACTCCAATTTTAGGTAATCATCTTCGATTTTCTGTAGGTGGATATCTGTCTCATAATCAACATGAATGAACTTCACTGGTCACAGCTTCTCATTCTAACTCCTGAGAACTGTATTTAGAAGCTAATCATTAGCGAGCACATGGATAATTAAAAAAGGATCAGTCAAGAATTCTATTTAGACTCTCATTCATCGGTTCCTGGTACTCTCTTTCTTTCATACTGTTTAGTGTCTTCCAGAAACTCATTAAATCGCTAATTTTCCATTCTCATTTATTCTTAATTAGAAACAAAACTCAATTTCTATACATTGTTATTTACACATAACTGATGGAAAATGCTATATATAAGGTGTTTACATTTTCCCAATTGCATAAAAAACACAATTATAATGAGAACCAGATGTATATCGGATCCCAAGTTTATCTTTATTTTCACAGTTGGAATAACGAGTTGATCTGAATTAAACTATCATTGATAACCTGAAAGCACTAGACGGTCGTTTCGTCCTAGTATAGGACTTCTTTACACTGTCCATCCACAAACCTACACTCAGGATTCGAAGTTAGAACCTTAGTTCTTGTTCGCGAACATTTAACCTCTAGACAAACGAGCCGACATCCAACGGTGTTAATGTCTATAACTTCAGTCAACTCATAATCTTGAGCAACCTTTCATCCGTTGTCTGAAGTGGATATCTGTCTCACATTCTACACAGATTAGTCACAAATTATCACTAGAACTCCAGGAGTTACATCTCGTAGCTAGTCACTAACAAGATTAGTTGTAAGATGATAAACAGTTGAATGTACAGTACAGAAAAAATTAACATGAATTTCCTTATTGCATTATATTTGACACAGTAGTAGTAATAATGTAATAAACGAACACAAGTGGTGACAATCAATTGCATGTTAATACAAAATTACAGAATATCTTTATGAAATTTAAAAACTATACACAGAATACTTCACTTACGACTTTCAATCATTTGTCCTTCACATTCCTTATGATTCTTCGAGTTCACAACTCCTTTCTGTTATTCCTTCTATTCTGTTCAACTCGATCTTCTTAGCCTTTTTCTGGCAGGTTTTCCACTTCCGGTTGATGTGATATACTACTCATGTCTGTCGACATAAATATCATACACTACAATAGTAGTAGTGTTAGTAGTGTGGATAGTAGTAATGTGAGTAGTAGTGTGAGTTATCGTAGTAATAATATTGACCATAGAGTTCACAATAATTCATCTTTTACTTGCCTCTTATTTATCAAAACTTGATTATACTTTCTAACAAAACAAAATATCTGCTTAAGTGTCAAATTTGTACATTTTAACATTGAAATTATCGAGTTCATCATTTGAGAATAAATAAGTAGTTGAGTGATCAATTTTTATGAACTTAGGTAGTTAGGGGAAACATACAACTGGCTTTGAATTAAGATTTTAAGCTTGTTAGCAAGCCCTAAAAAATGTTTACCTGCGTTATCAATAGTAGAGTTGTTGATTTGAAGATCAAGATTATCATCATTGAATATTGGTGATGAGAAAATAATAACATGGGTGGGTGTTAGATGATTGTTACCATCGAGTTAATCGATCTTAGACGAACTTCTTGTGATAAAACTGGCCATGTTTTCATAGTCTTTACTACTAATCAAAATTTAGTGACCAATTTCCAGTGCGGCCACCAGACTAAATAAATTGATATGATTTTTATTGTTATGCTGTTATTTAGTTGGAGGTAGTCGACAGGAAACGATGCTTGACAAGGATCTGGAAAAATTACTTACTATCTTGATGGAAGTAATGCTGTCTTTTGAGTTATATAATCCCATTCTGAAATGAAATTTTGGTAAAATTACATGATAGAGTCTAGTTCAGGTATTTCTTAAAACGACCGTGTGATTTAGAAGTTACTTTTAACGAGTCATCATAGTCTGCATAAATCAGGAGTTTTTCGTACTGAAACTTGTTGAAGTTTAATGAGTTTTAGAAAGTTTAGTGGCTTTTCTAGGTATATTACCAGTTTTTTTTCGTTTATACAGGTTTATTATGAGGGAAACAACTATGGAATACAAGCCCACTTTTGCATATATGCTCAGGTTGAGACAAATAGCGTCATTACACTGTAAAGTACAGATATATGATCATCAAGAAGATGGCCTGCTTGAATATCTGGATTACCTGTTCCTGTCATCTAGATATTTCAATAAGTTATCTAATTTTGTTTGTTTTAATACATTATTATGGCTACTAATCACATAACCTATTCAGGTGCGTTTCTGAAAAGTGTACAACCATTCGTTGTACAAGTTACAAAAGCCCCAATCAGAAACATTGTGGTTGCTGGCAATATACATCGAAAAGAATGTACATTCTTTAGATGTCGATTGACTGAACTTCTAACTGGTGATCACTCAATATTTACCATCAGGATCGATCAAGAAATAAGAAACGAAGACTAGTTGAAATACTTTGTGCTGAAAATTCTATGTTGTACCGAAAATATAATACTGAATAAAGTCAATAATAATAATGTTCACTCCAGAACTCGAGCCCAGTACCATTCACTTCAAACATTCGTTTCAAACATTTTCATTAATCAGTTATTATTTTCTCCATTTTATCGAAATAACATTTCAATTAACAGTTTATTACATACTAAGGAAGTCTATGATCTAAGAAGAAAAAACACCATAATATTACGTATACTACTTATAAAGAAACATTATAATTCTTAGTGAAATAATGATAGAAATGAATTTAACTCAATAAGTTAACTGTCTCATCTAAAACGGGTCACAATCTTAATGAACTATGTATGATGAGAATTCTAGATATCAATGACTTGAGTATACATAACCGACATGTTGACCAAATACAATCCAAGGACTTAGGTGAGTCTGTCCCAATTTCGGTTGTTAATTCTAATACTAACGAGTACATTCTAGATAATAAAGAGTTTTTATTCAATACACTGTTGGACAGACACAGGATGAACTTAAGAAGAAGACTTACTATCAATTACAGACACTTAGACCTCAATTTAAGCTGTGGAGGATATGATGTTTATATGAACTCATGATTCCTTTGTACTTGATGACTGTTTTGATTTTGAATTCCAAATACAATACATTCGTTCATGATCATCTCATACTTCTTGATTAAGCTGTATTATTTCTAGGATTCTTAGTTTATACTATAATTCAAATACTCCTAATTATCTTGCTTACTTACTTACTTACTTACGCCTGTTACTCCCAGTCGAGCACAGGTCGCCGACCAGCATTCTCCAACCCACTCTGTCCTGAGCCTTCCTTTCTAGTTCTATCCATTTTTTGTTCATTCTTCTCATGTCTGTCTCTATTTCTCGGCGTAATGTGTTCTTTGGTCTTCCTCTTCTCCTTTGACCTTCAGGATTCCATGTGAGGGCTTGCCTCATGTCGCTTTTGGGTTGATTTCCTCAAAGTATGCCCTATCCATTTCTTCCTGATTTCTTCCTCCACTGGAATCTGGTTTGTTCTCTCACACAGTAACTTGTTGCTGATAGTGTCTGTCCTAATTATCACACTATGATAAAATGATAATGCTGTGACTGAAAAACAAACAAACTAGGTTATCGTCTTTTGTTATGATAATCAAATTGAAGAATCTTTTCGATGATCATAAAATAAAAAGAAAGAAAAACAAACAAATAAACAAAATGAACAATTGATATTGATGAACATCATTGTTAAGATGTTTGTTAGCAAAGATCAAAGCAGTTGATTAATGAATGTATCCATAGAGAGAGAGAATTAGGAAATCTGTAGAAATCTCAAATAGACATATTGTGTTATGCAACACATATGTTATGTAATCATTATATACTAATCAAGAGGTTTATATTTAGTTGAATGGATAAAATGAATAGAAGTTAGATAGTATTCATCAAAGTATACAAATAGATAAATTAAAGTAAAAAAAGAACTGTACATTATTAAATGATAACATTATGTCATTATATTAGACTAAACTTACCGTGCATAATATTGATAGACTGATAATAATAATTATGTGACATAAGTGTGCGTGTATTATTCTGATTTTTTCAGTTGTAGGTGTTTCCTGTTTCTATGTTCTCTTTCTCTCTCTCTCTCTCTCTCTCTCTCTGTCTTTCTCTCTGTACACCTCTAATCAGATACATTGGTCTGTGCTATATAATTGATTTCATAATTATATATATGTAAATGTATATATAGACAGTATTAGTTAATAACTCTTTTATATCAAATAAGACATTTTTATCAATTCCCAAATGCCCTGGTACGGTCGAGAGTGGGGAGAGTCCGCTCTCTCTCTCTCTCTAGAAACGCTTTCACGTGGCCAGGCGTATATAGCCTCTGACAGGGAAGTCTTACTCACTGCCTTCTCACACCAGCGGTGTTGTTTAAGAAATTGAGAGGACGAAAGGCGAATGTCCAGCGCTTTAACCGGGTTGGTGGATAAGGAAAGTCTACCTAGGGGAGTTGGAGAACCCTCATTCCAAACCAATGGTGCCCACGGGCTCCAGTATCCTGAGGGAACAAATGACGTATGAATCAATCGTTGGTCACCGACTACCATGGGACTGCATCTTCTCACGATGCTCCACTGCTTTGTGGATCAAACCTTTAGGTCAAAGGCTCCGATTGTGGTCCCCTAAGAAAACCACCTGCTTTAGTTTGGGCACCCGGGCAGTATCACAGCCCTCACATAAATCAAATGAGATTTGTGCGGCGCATATGTATCTGGTGCTTCATTGTACCAATATTTATGTGTTTAAATAAATAAATCGAAGATCAAACATTCCTAGCCTTCAGTCACAACAAAATATTTTATCGTAATCCAGTAAAGTTGTGAGCATTTGATAAGTATTCTCCAAAATTTACGATATGAATCTGTGATCTCTGCAGTGAAGTAACTCAAGAATAAGCTGTTTATAATATGTAACCACATACATTCTTACTACTATACTTTCCAACAATGAATGTAACATCGTTCAGGTAATCAGAACAGATTAATTGAAAATTAATACACTACTAACAAGAATTCTTTGTTAATCAGTACCAACA
This sequence comes from Schistosoma mansoni, assembly GCF_000237925.1. Classification (NCBI taxonomy): domain Eukaryota; kingdom Metazoa; phylum Platyhelminthes; class Trematoda; order Strigeidida; family Schistosomatidae; genus Schistosoma; species Schistosoma mansoni. The sequence continues at coordinate 10,226,239 of NC_031500.1, read as the reverse complement.
AAAGGACCTGTTTATTGTTCTTGCAGTGACTGTAGTTCGAAACATCCATACTTTATGATTGATCAAAGAACAGAAAGGGATAAACAAAAGCTGCATCCTTATATATCTAGTTAACAAGAGCAATCAAATAAGTTTAAATGTATCTTTTGAAAGTATACATTGAATTCTATTCAATTTACCTTGTACCTCAAGATGTCCTCTCCTGGATACAATCGTAGTCATAGGAATCTGTTTCGATAGATGTGACATTTCTGTCCAGAAAAACATTTGTATGACCTCTGTGTTTTATATACTTTGGTATTAACTGGTTGGAGGTAGTTAATTAATTTAGATATCTCAGTCACTGCCCAAATAACTTAGTGGTAGCTTCTAAAATCATGGACCTGAAAGACAGGGAATCAACTCTAATAGTGAACATCAATTTTTACACAATTACAAGCATGCCTTGTTGATGAGTACTGACTATTACGTAATCTAAGTTCAATAAAGTTCCCCCACTGACTATCTTCAACTAATGAACACCAGCTTGATCAGTTTGTTACAATTGTCCTAAAAAGTGTTCGTAATTGAGCACTTCTGAGTAGTCTCAGCGAAATGGATTCTCAATACCCTTTAGTTTTCAATAATGTTCTAACTTATATTAATCCGGGGGCGAATACAGCCTACGTAAAACTGTCATCAACTTCACAGTACGCTGATCCCACACTAAATATTGAAAAGTAATGAATATATATAAGCTTTATTCGAAATTATATTTTTGGTACAATATAGAATTCTCAGCACAAAGTACTTCAGCTACTTTTCGTTCCTTATTTTCTAATCGATCCTGATGATAAATATTGAGTTGTCGCCAGTTAGGTGTTGACAGTTCAAGAATCGATATCTGAATCATATTCATTCTTTTCAATCTATATTGTCAGCCATCACAATGTCTCCGATTGTACATTTTTGTACAGAGAAAGGTTGTAAACATTTCACAAACGTACCTGAATAGGTTATGCAAACAATTGGCATAATGATGTGTTAAAACAAGCAAGGTAACAGATAACTTGTTGAAATATCTAGATAACAGGGACAGTAGCCCAGATATTCAAGCAGGCTGCCTTGTTGATAACGATACATATCCAAGTAGGGCTAGTTTATTTCTTCTCGTTTCTACGACCATTTAAAAGATACTCCTAGTCTTTCATATTATTCACATATTCCCTACCTTTATGCCTATTATTGCTCTGGTTATCAGAAAGAGTTGACCTTATGGCTTTCAGAGAGTTTCATTGAAGCTATAATTTTTTACTGTATGAAGAATCTTCTACCCCCACGACAAAGTTTAGTTGATTTTCTCTGGTTAACGATTCTGTGGTGTGAGTTATCTTTTTTAATGAGGTGGAATTACTCACTTTACGGTCGACTTTCTTTCCTTACTTACTCTTGGGACTGACAATAGCTCCAGAATGATTCCAGGCGATATATATATATATATATATATATATATATAATATATATATATATAATATCGTATGAACAATGTAAATCTAAATTCCCTTCATAAGATGTGATAAATGTGCTGTTTACACTGTTTTTGTGATTATTATTATTCTGTCAAATGTATACGTTTAATTACCTCTGCAGTCAGTCAGTCAGCAGTCAGTCAGTCAGTTACAACGTAGAACTTCATATGTACGTTCATCAGTTCGAGTTGCCATACCATAATAACACAGAGATGCAGTTGTCGATTCAAATCCCATAGTGGTAGAAGTAGTAAGAGTATTAGCAGTAATCCGAAAGATTAGGGTTTGAAGATGTTATTGAAGGAGTATAATCCAGCGAATTAAATTTGGAAATAGAAAAAGATCGAGACATGAAGAATTCAGAAGATTAGGATTTGGTAAAACACAGAGAGTGGATGCACCTTCGTCATTGCAAACGATTTTGAGCCATGTCATTCAAGGTCTCTAACCATCGATTGCTATCATCTCGCGAATCCCAACCAGGTAGTCTACACCTACCAACATGGCTCAGTCCACTTGTCAGTGACTTCATGGATTTGTGCCACATTTTGGTCTGACCGCCCCTAACTTTCTTCCAATCTCTGCACATATTTATAATTTATACATCTTTAATGATCACATTTATACACATCTTTCTGTATCTACGTAACTCCTCATTCAATATGAAATCTGTTGAAAAGTCTATTCACCTATTTCATTAGATCAACTTATATATTTATAAAAAATAATTATTTAAAACTACATAAAATTCCATATATTCTATGCCCCGTTTTATCATTCTTCTATTTTAGTTTCCTTTCTTTTTTCATTATTTAAGTAGTACGGAAACTTTTTTAAAAAAATGAAGACATTCACTTAGTATTGTTTGTTTGAATCTTCCCAATGATGTTTAGGACTGCAACTGGTCAGTCTCTTATTGACATGTGTGCATACTGTGCTTATTGCCTCGATATAGTCTTGATTCACAAGCATTATAAGGCTATATCGAGGCAATAAGCACAGTATACACATATGCCAATTAGTGACTGGACAGTTGCAGTCCTATACATCAATGGGAAGATTCAAACAAACAATACTAATTGAATTTAAACTTCACCCCATTGCACAAGCAAGTGGCTATCAGGACTCAGTAGCTGAGTAGATAACGCGATGGCGTTTGGAGTAAACGGTACTGGGTTCGAGTCTCAGAGTGAATATCAACTCTGAGATGCAGGTACATCCATCTGACGAGTCCCAAATAGGAGGAAACGCATGTCCTGGATTCCACTGCTAGCCACTACCCATCTTTGCCTATAAAATACAGATATTTACTTGTATATCATAGAAACAGATTAGATTCTGTGTTTTATACATTTATACGTGTGTGGTTTACCTTTTTTTCATTGTAATGTATATATATTAGTTATTTTTTCTTCCTCTATTTCTTTTTTTCTGTATTTCTAAACTAAATTGCTGTTAATTCATTTATTTTTTTATCGTTCTATTTTCTTCTATTACCTACATTTTGTCGGCAATGTTTCTTTTCACCCCTTAGTAGAAAGGAGAGTATAAGCGTATATGTGCAGGCGAGAAGGAGACAGATAGCGAGAGAGAGTGTGAGAAGAACGTGCTATTGAGTGGAAAAACGGATAACATAATAGAAAATGAGTAAAAACAACTGTAGATATAACATCTGGAGAGGATTAACTTGAAGAATTTCTTTTTTCTTTCTCGGTCTCTCTTATTCCCAAATGACTTGATTGACAGCATCTATAGTATTGAATATATATAAAGACTAAAAATATGTTATATACACATGTATAACCTCGAAGAAATAGATAATAAGGAGATTTAGTGAATCAGTCAGTCAGCTACAACGTAGGACCAGGCACACATATGCATCGGTCCAAGTTGCCACACCTCATTAGTACAACAAGATGAACACCGAGTTAGTGAATAATACTGGAATTCCAAGAGGTTTGGTTTCATTTGGATTTTAAAAAATAACTGACAGTCAACTAGACATTCCTAATATTCACAAGTTAGACAAGAATATCGATAAGTCGGCAATTCAAACACTTATTAATAATAATGAAAACATCATATCCACTGAATAGGTTAGTGGCTATTGGGACTCAGTAGTGTGGATGTTTGAAACGAAAGGATCTGAGTTCGAGTCCCGGATGGAAGTCTATTCAAATGACGAGTACCAAATATGACGAAAGACAAGTCCTGAATTCCATACCCAGTCATAACTCAATTTTAGTAAAAATTTGAGTTGCTGGTGTTGCGTTTAACAGGTAAGCTCCATAGGGAATTCTATTCCTGTGCCTAGATGCGTGGTCCTCAAACCACGTATTTGATAACTATCCATGTATTCTAGAAATTAACTGGTAATATGTTTGCTTTACGCCAAGTTTTCATCAAGGCTTAATGCAAATCGATGGTAGAGAACATTAGACAGTTTTTTGTCCATAGTTTGAAACTCTTGTTAACAGTGTAATCTTAAAAACCTAAAGTCTATTGATCAAAACAATAGCTTTCAAGTTTCACTAACACTTGTCAGCTTTAGACCAGTGAATCTACATCGAATTATTTACATTTCCAAATTTATTAACCTACATTCAGTACTATTAAACGATTATCCAGTATGATGAATAAAATTTACTGCAGCAATGGCCACTGTTTCACCTTGAAGCCAGTTGCAAATGAGTTTGTATGTGCTGAGATATTATCAGAATAACAGGGTATTTGTAATAAAAAAAACTACTCACTCTCAAGTTTGTTAACACTAAAGACAGTGACAGAATCTGAAAATAATAATGATCATTGGACACTTGTTGCATGCACAATTCAGCAACTTCACAAACTCCATATCCTAACAAGAACGTTTATTTTTTCTGAAAACCATTTTATTAATTGGTACTTGTTAACAAATTCCACGTTATTTGTTGATATAATTGCTGCTCCCAGAAACAAGTGAATCCACATCATTTAGTGTCACAGTCTGTTGTGTTATCACTGAGCGATTCGAACCAGATTTGACCACATGTAAGACCTAAATTTCTATGTTGATCAATCACTGAATACTGAACAAAATGTCACATTTATCAAGTCCACTAAAGGCTAGTCGAATCATATTAATGAAGTTACATTAAGATCACTAGTTTGATTGGCTTAACATAACTTGTACCACACTTATTTATTGATTGATTTAAAGTTTAATACAGAATGTACAAATTTGAATAATCTTATCCATTAAGCTAATAACTTGTAGCAATCTTCACTTGTATACAAGTTAGTAAGTGATAATTCGCTAGAATATTTTTTAAAACTCATTTTTATTGTTCAAAGATGGATAATGGCTAGCAGTGGAATCCAGGACGCGCATTTCGTCCTATTTGGGACTCGCCAGCTGGATGTACCTGCATCTCAGAGTTAATGTTCACTCTGGGACTCCAACCCAGTACCGTTCACTCCAAACACTATCGCGTTATCCACTCAGCTACTGAGTCCTGATAGCTACTTGCTTGTTCAATGGGGTGAAGTTTAAATTCAATTAGTATTGTTTGTTTGAATCTTCCCAATGATGTTTAGGACTGCAACTGTCCAGTCACTAATTGGCATATGTGTATACTGTGCTTATTGCCTCCATATTGCCTTAATTCACAAGCATTGTAAGCAAAGATGGATAATGGCAGGCAGTGGAATCTAGGACGCGCATTTCGTCCTATTTTGAACTGATTATCTGGACGTGCCTGCATCTCAGACTTGTTGATGTTCACTCTGGGACTCGAACCCAATACCTTTCGCTTCATTTTACACAGATTTTTTAAACAGTTATGTTGATGGTGATTAACTGAAAAAATACCAAAGTTTTATAAGACTAAATGAAATTTATCCATTAGTCAAACAGATTACTTTCTTAAAAAAAACGTTTAATGGTTTACCATTAAATGCTTAGTCCAAATATCATTTCTGATATGTTCTATAAATATTTAATTATTCTGTTACCAAGTCATAAATTTTCCCTTTTTTCACCATAAATCAATTAATCATTGAAAAGTAATCAGAAGTGAATAGGTTTTTTGGTTTTTGTTGTTGCATATTTCAGGGTTTAAGATCAGTATATTTATTATCTTTCAACCAGAAACTTTAATTCATCTTCATAGTTGAAAGCGTGAGTCAATTGAAGCTAGACCACCAGGGAAAACCTGGAAGCACTGGACGGCCGTTTCGTCCTATTGTGGGCTGTCTAGTGCTTCCAGGTTTTCCTTGGTGGTCTAGCTTCAATTGACTCATGCTTTCAACTATGAAAATACTAAATCTCCATAAAAAACCCCTTCAATTCATCTATTGTACACCCTAATGCCTATTCAAAACATTATGAACAAATTATTATTTAGCAGGACATAGTTTCAGTCTGTGAACTTTGAGAAATTCATTATAGAACTACTAGTTAACAGTTGATTATAAGAATATAATTTATCAGTGTAGTGGTATCAGCTGGAGAACAATCCAATGTTAAATGATTAAAATTTCCTTCAAATTTATGCAGACATCCAAGAACTAGTGTGATTTTAATATCTTCGATATAAAAATTCGGACATCCTCATTCTAATTATAATTGTGCAGTTGAAAATTAAACCTGAGTAGGTAGACGTTGATACTGAAGTTAGTCAGTCATAAATAAGGTATAACCTGACACTGACTGTAAACCATGTTATTCAGTGTCTCTAACCATTGGTAAAGATAATTGAGTGGAATTAAACCCTGTAGCTATTATCTATTTGTATAGCTTAGTCTAACAGTTAGTGATATTATGGATTGATGCCACGTGTTCATTTATCCTTTACTTAATTCTTCTCCAACCTACTCCTACACCAACAAACATCGCCCATCCACTTCAGTCGACCAAGTCAGTCAGTCCCTTGCAACGTTGAACTTGGTATGTATGTACATCTCCCATTAGCACAGAGAGACGAAATTATCGGGTCGAATTCCAGAGAAGTGGAGGTAGTCACAGTATTATTAGTAATAGAAAAGATTAGGTATTCAAAATACAATTCAAGAAAATACAAACTAGTGAAATTAAAAATTACGAGAGATTCAGAAGCCTAAAATTTAGAGGAAGACAAAAATGAATGCCCCTGCTTTATTGAGAACGATTGTGAGACATGTCATTCAAAGTCTATAACCTTTGGTTAGGATAATCGCACGGACCCCAATCAGGTAGTACACACTTGAGTACATGGCTCATTTAGATAGTAATGACCTGATGAACTAATGCCATTTTCTAGTTTCACTGGCCTTAGCTTTCTTCTAGTCCAACCCTACACCAGACAACATCGCCCATCAAGGTAGGCGATGGTTGAGCATACGTAACCCGAGTCTCACACACCTAAGTTGATGAAGATTTTCTACCTCTTCAATTAGTTTAGGATCCGTACCCAGGACCCCTCCCTAAAATTGCTTACTCTGTGGTTCCAAAATACACGAGCAAAGTTTTGGAGACACCTATGGTCGAATACTAATAGCCTGCGAATGTCTTCTATTATTAATGACCATGTTTCAAATCCATAAAGTAGAACAGAGAGAACTCCTGTGCAGTAAACTTGCCCTTTGGTTGGCAGGCGGATATCATGCCTACGCCACAAGTGATTCAAGTTGACAAAAGTCAACTCAGCCTTCTGAATTCATGACGAGATTTAATCAGTAGTGATGAGACTCCTAAGAAAAGTGAAGTGGTCGATGCGCTTAACTACTTCACTCACTATCACTAAATCGGGCGAGGATGCGACTTAATCCAAAAGGGATTAATCCATAGAGCCCTGATACTCTCCCTCGCTTTAGAATGCCTATAGACATTCCAACCCCACCAAGAGTTGAATGTTTTATATCACTTCTCCATTCAGATTGCTTGGAGATAGTTAGCAAATGAGATGTAGATGAAAACCAGTTGGACCAGTCCCTAAACTCTTCAGTCAGTCGATCCAATATCCTGGGTTAAGAGTGAATAATAGTCTCAACCAAGATTCCCTACCACATCAGTAAATTTACCATTCTTATCACTATGATTTTAACATCAGAGTTATTCACTGGGTCTTCCTAATATATCCCAGAAACATTCCAAAGATACCCATAATTTATTACAAGTAGTCTAAAAACATTGTCTTGTTTTTTGCAGACCATGTTTCCCAGATACGAAATAGAATAGAATAAACTGTTGTTCATTATATTCGTTCATTTCGATTGTCAGACGAATATTTCGCCGTACACTTACGGAAAAGAATGAAATCAATACAAAGAATAAATCAAAACATATTTTTTTAAATGAATACTCATCTTTGTTGATCTATTTTAATTAGTTACCATAAGGAAAAGTGAACAAAAACACAATAATCATGATTATTATTATGAATGAGGTTGCGAAAAATGACAATATTGTCTGTCAGTTGCTTTGTTTCTTATTTTTTTCCATGAATTCTGCTTTATTAGTAAAGTAAAGAATATATAATATTAATTTCAATAGTTGAGATCATGAGTCCATTGAAGCTACACTACCATGGAAAACCTGGAAGCACTGGATGTGCACTGCTGAGGAGTCCCACAATAGGACGAAACGGCCATCCAATGCTTCCACGTTTTCCATGGTGGTCTAGCTTCAATGGATTCATGATCTTAACTATTGAAATCACTATAATATCATGTATATATATATCACGTATACACTTCACCAAAATACTCATAGACACTATCCAATATATCTGTGTAGATATTGTAAACATGAAACACTTCTTATTCAATCATCATATTGTTATTTTCTTTCCATTTCATTCTTATTATTTTCAAATAATCATTAATGAACAAATGAATATAACTGAATGATAAATAAAGTTGAATAATACATTCAGATAGATTTCATGATCATTATTGAACATTGAATATCGTACAAGAAAACACTGAACATGGGGGGATATATTAGTTGTCATGCGCATGCTCCTACACACCACCACCACTACTAATAACTCATTTGTTTATAAGATGTTTTATGTAACATATCTGTGTAAGATTAGATTCCTAGTCTGTTCATATATATTAATTACCAACATATATTACATAATAACTACATTTTGATAACTGTATATGTACCCTGTAAGACCGAATACATATATAAATATACTTAGAGTTTTGTAATGAATATACACTTGGGAACAGAAAAGAGAATATTGTATTAAATACATTAGAAGAAATCATGGCAATTTCATTAATCCAATAAATGCATGGCTACCATTTAAGAAATAAATAATTAAAAAATAAAATAATACAATTTAAAAGACAAAATAATAACAATTTAAATGATCACAATGATTGAGGGGGGGGCTGAGGGGGGTAGGGACTGAGGGGGTAAATCGAGAAAAAAATTATGTAGACCTCATCGTTTTATGGGATAACACCATTGACGACGGTATCGACAATAACAACTATAAGAATGAAATTATAAAGGAAAGAAAATGAAGATCATATTGTTCATTTTGTATATAAGTAAATAAACTACATAAACAGAATTAATGATATACTACTAATATTAACTTGTGATTTGAAATTGAATTAAACTATAATTTTCAGTTTCACTATTGTCAGTATTATTATTATTCATGGTGCTGTTAGTGATATGATTATCTAAATTATCTGTATTCATTTTGTTATTTAATCCAAATACTTGACTTGATGATGCTCCAACACATGGATCACCACGTGCAGGTAAACGTGATGGTCGATTATTAGATGGTGGTAAAGGTGGTGGAATTGATGAAGGCGATGCATTTTCACTCATTGAATCAATAATCATATTTGGACTAATTTTTGCATGACTATAATAACCTGGTGTAGTAGAAGTTGAATGCTCTAAATCACGTCCAACAAAATTTGTATCTAATTGACTTAAATGACCTTTAGTTAATAAAGATGGTATATTCGATGGGTTTTTATCAAGATTAGTAGTAGTATTAGTAAGACTAGTACTACTATAACAACCAATGGTTGGAAATCGATGATCAAATTGTCCATTTATTCCTAATTGTTGTGAATGATAATTATCTGGTGTTTTTGTATGTTGATAAATTGCATATGGATGTAATGTATAAGTGGTACCATCAGGTGTTCGTGTAAACTTGGATTTATAATTATGCTTATTCCCATTATTGTCATTATTTTTAATAAATTCATTTGAACATAAATAGTTTTGTTTGGTCAATTCGAATGGTTTTGAATTTCGCGGTAAATTTTGATTTTCCCACTGTTTTTGTTTTAATGTTTCAATATTATTTGTTACAGATAAACAACAATTATAATTGAAATAAGAACACCGACAACAACCTTTCACAGTCCACATCCATAAACTACATGTGAAACCAGTGACAAGTGACATAAATATACGTAACATAAATAATTCTGGATTTGGACCATAGACCTCATTAATATTCCATAAATATGATGCAAAATTCATTATCTCTGGGTGATTTCTTGTCCCATAAATGTTAGGATATTGATTATTGATTAATTTATGATTATTATTATTATTACTATGATTATTGGTATTCACATTAGTACTATGATCGTCCATATGTTGTTTATAACCGGGAAGAGTTAACCATTTATCACGATATAAATATTCATATAAATCACAGGCATTCATACAAATCAATGGGATTAAATATAGAAAACAGAATAATCCAATACGAAATTCCATTGGATCACATGATGAAGATGATGATGATGACATTGAAGTTGTATAACATAAATGTTGAGGATAATTTTGATTGAAACGTTGAGAAGAATGGTTACGAAGAGACTGATGGTTATATGGATGATGATGAGATTGATGGATATTATGAGATGTAGGTTGATAATGATGATGACGATGATGATGATGATGATGATGAGATCTATTGACCATAGATTTTGTAAATGTGGGATTACCATCAATAAGTTGACTATCTATGCCTTGATTATAATTTTGTTTTTTAGATTGAACAGAATGATGTCGACTTGCTTGATTTCCATTAGTATTACATTGTGACCAATAAAAACATTTACATTTACGAAAACATGGTAATAAACATAGGAAACCAATTGTAAATGCAATACTTCCTAAAGTGATTAGAACAGTTTGAGGTCCAAGAATAAATGCACCAAGAACATTGGTATTTTGACGACCTACACCACAAACTGGAATTAATTCATCTGCATCAACCTGTAATAAAAGATAGAAGAGGTGAAAATAAGGTAATTTCACTTTATACTACATCAATATATCGGATCAAATTTCAAGTCATGGAAGGATGAGCGAAGTTTAGAAAAAAAGTAATTTCACACTGCTAGTTAGCATCATTTGTAATGACATTAAGAATCTAGTTTGACATTACACTGAGTTTTTTATTTATTTAAACACATAAGAATTGGTACAAGGAGGCGCCAAATATTCATGCGCCACACTTCGTCATTCGATTTGTATGAGGGTTGAAATACTTCCCGGATGCCCAAACCGAATCAGGTGGTTTTCTTAGACAGTCATTCCCTGAGCCTTCGACCTGCAGGTCTAATCCACAAGACAGTAAAACAACGTTAGGAGATGCAGTCTCATAGTAGCCGGCGACCAACAATAGGTTGATGCAATATTTATCCCCAAGGACGCAGGAGCCTATGTGCATCATTGGTTGGAAATCAGGGTTTTCCATATCCCCCATTTCGATCCTCCATATCCACCAACCCGGTTAAAGCACCGGACATTCGCTTTTCGTCCTCTCAATTTCGTAAAAAGCACCCCCACCGCGATAAGGCAGTGAGTAGGACCTTCCTGAAAATATCTGTATACGCGTGGTTATGTGGGAGCATTTCAAGAGCGAAAGAGAGAGCGGACTATCACCACCCTCTACCATACCAGAGCATTTGGGGGCGCAACAATGAGTACTACATACCTTCTACATATTCAGGTTTAATATGATTGTTTCCACTGATAAATTTAATACAAACCCAGAATAAAAAACGTATCAGAATTATTTATGAATTAGTTTTTGCGATAAGATGGTGGTTGGAGGTGGTCAACAGGAAACCCTGGACTCGGTTTTCGTGCTACTTGGCACTCGTCAGTAAGGTTTACCTGTAATCTTGAGGGAACTGATGCTCCCTGACGGACTCAATCCCGTGTCACTCAGCTTCACAGTCAGAGACGCTACCACCTCCGACTACCATCTTATCTCAACATAGTGCACGCAGTGTCTAGCCACCTAAAACAGTTGCCACAGTGCAACTTGATCGACAGCATTCGATCTGCACTAAGGAGAACTTGACACACATGACATTGATCACCACCCAGTGATCAAAACGTGACTCATGATGCATAGGTAAATTGGCTTGTCCAAAAGCTAGAATAAGGTATATGGGCTTAACATATCAACTGACGCTACAATATATTATGTAATTCGATAATCGGAATTAAAGTCACCAGTTAAGTAAAAAATTAACAACTATGTCTCTTTGAATGTGTATGTTCAATTTTAATCTTTTAAAAGTAGTGGCCTTTATGAAATGTAATAAATTCAAAGTTGTTTAAATGTTGATTATTTGGAATGATTTTAAAATATCAACATGTTATCCACTATCCAACAGATAACAAGCAATTTCATTATTGAAAGCCGTGTTGATTGTTTTAATTTTAATCGTTATGGTATGTACTTTTGAAATGCAATCAACAATCCCACTTCTATTCTTCTAATGTATATTATTTGGCATGTACACTTATGTTTATCTCATAATTATTATTAGAGTGAGGGTTTGTGGAGATTGTAGTGATTTAATATTTTAATTCATGAGTCAATCTAAGCTAGACCACCATTGAAAACCTGGGAGCACTGAATGGTCACGAATCCCCATTCTGATAGTAATCACATGCTCACTAGTGACTAGAGATTCAAGGTGGTTTTACTACAGTTCTAGTGAGAAGCTGTGACCAGTGGAGTCCAACTCGTGTCGGGTATGAGACAGTTATCTACTTCAGACAATGGATGAATGGTTATGCAAGATCATGAGTTGTTTGAAGTTGTAGACATTAACACCATTGGATTCCATCTCAGTAGTCTAGAGGTTAGGCATTCGAGTGCGAGATTGAAGGTTCTAGGTTTGATTCCCAATAGCAGAATCATGAATACACACTATTTAAAAGTCTCATACCTAGACGAAACGACCATCCAGTACCTCTATATTTTTAATAATGTTTTACTTTATATTAGTTCATAACTTTAATAAGATTTTACAATCTATACAACTTTATACTGAAAATTTCATAAATAATAAATTTCCTCAGAAGGGGTTTTGTGGAGATTTAGTATTTTCATGGTTGAAATCATGAGACAATTGAAGCTAGACCACCAAGGAAAACCTCGAAGCACTGGACGGCCGTTTCGTCCTATTGTGGCACCTAGGACCTATCAGTCTCGCGCCAGAGCACTTAACCGATAGACCACTGAGCCGGTCGGCATCCAACGGTGTTAATGTCTAACTTCAACCAATCCACGAAGTTGAGCAACAGTTCACCAATTGTCTTCAGTGAGCTACCATCTCACAACAGATGTGGTTTGAACTCCACTGGTTACTGCTTCTCACTAGAACTCCATGAAATATCTCTTGAAGTCAGTCACTAGTGAGCATATGATTATAGATCAGAAGGGGGTTTTATGGAGATTTAGTATTTTCATAGTTCCTTCAATTGACTGATGCTTTCAACTATGAAAATAAATTTCCCTATTTATACACAATAAATACTCATTTATTATCATTATAAAATTACCATTTCAAGTGTAAATATATAATTAGACACTATCGTTTTTTACCCCTTAACAAAACAAATACCCCCCCCCCGTACATCATTTATCTTATCACATTTCATTTTAACAATAATTCATCCATATTTCCGTTTAATGTTTTTTTTTTACATTTCTCAAAGAAGAAACATTAAACATTGATCATTCAAACAAAATATGAATAAGATTTTGATGTTTTAATAACATTCAATAACTTAGTCTTTTTATAGTACTCATTATAAATAATAATAGTAATATATGACAGGATGTACATATGCCAACAAGAGACTGATCAATTGCAGTCCTAAATAACAATGGGAAGATACAAGTAAACAACAACAACAACAACAACAACAACAGCAACAAGTGAATGCATGACATGTTTTCAACCATGAATAAAAGTTTGGGGAAAGAAGGTGATACACACGCACACAAACACACACACACAGAGTAAGATAGCCATAGACACAAGGAAATTCACATTCTATTTTTTTACTATTTGTTCTATTAAATGTTAATTTCCGTTTTTATAGTTTTTTTTTCAAAAGAAATATGAGTAAAAAAATCATTTTTATTCATTAGGAAATAATAATAATTATGGTAATATACATGACTACTATCATTTTATGCTTCAATCAACATGAATTCTGAATAGAATTGTTCATTTTTACTGTCACACCCATACATACATACACATGCATTCACACACACACTCATATACATACAGAAACATTCAAAATGGAAAGTATTCAATCAATTAAATATCTTATCAGAAGGGGGGTTTTATGGAGATTTTAGTAATTTTATATAGTTGAGATCATAAGTCAATTGAAGCTAGACATTGGTGAATGGTTGTTCAATTTCGTGGATTGATTGAAGTTAAACATTAACACCATCGGATGCTGACCGGCTCAGTAGTCTATCGGTTAAGTGCTCTGGTGCGAGACTGATAGGTTCTGGGTTCGAATGTCGCGAGTCGAGATCGTGGATGCGCACTACTGAGGAGTCCCACAATAGGACGAAACAGACGTCCAGTGCTTCGAGGTTTTCCGTGGTGGTCAAGCTTCAATTGACTCATAATCTCAACTATTAAAATTACTATTTATCTATTGCAATCAATCACATTTATACATATGTGATCAATATTCAATCTCAATGGCATGACACACAACCATACACATACAATATTTTGTTTGAATCGACGCATTATGATTATGCGGGAAATTTAAACCCTGATTTATGATTCGTTTTAAGCTCGTGATTATCTTTAACATTTTCAATAATTGTGTTGTATCTAGCTCTATAGTAGAAAAATGTTTAATATTAAAGCACAACTTTCATTTAAGATTTCATTCCTAAAACTATCAATGTATTTGTGCTTCTTATATGGCATGTTGGATTATGTTACATGAGCATGTTCATGTAGCATACAGTTACAAGTAACTAAATAGGTTTTGAAATAGATACATGGTGAAAGATTATATTCCAATATTTGTAGTATTCACCTAATAAATAAACAAAAAAAAAAGAACAAAAGTCCTAGACTTGGTACACCTATTGAACATTGAAAATGTTACGGATAAATTCAACTGTGAGACAATAAAAAAAACAATGAAGGTTTGAGATGGTGGAGAAGATTTGTAGCTCAGGTGGGTGATTTTGATGAATGAAGGTTTACTATAATGTATTCTTATGTCTAAATAGATACAAATTCAAGAATATATATGTATACATATTACATTGCTGTGTAATTTGGTACAAAACAAAAATTACTCAGGATGACGATACTTATTATATACTTGGTTTTAGAAGACAGTGAGTATTTGAAACCTTTCAGTGAACAAAGCATACACTTACAAATAAAGACACTCATACATAAAGTGGATTGTCTAATTCATGACTTCTTACTTTATAAAACTAAGGTGAACTATTCTTAAATGATCAATCAGAAGATCAGTTGGTTATTTATAGGTGTATGTAACATTTCTGAAATTTATGTCTATGTATATATGTGTTGATTTCATTACAATTTTAGCAAATTTATAGTTGGAATCATAAGTCAATTGAAGTTAGATCACCATGGGAAACCTTGAAGCACTGGACGGTCGTTTCGTCCCAGCACGGGACTCCTCAGTAGTGTGCATCCACGATCCCGACTCGTGAGATTCGAACCCAGAACCTATCAGTCTCGAATGCCAACGCTTAACCTCTAGATCAAAATATCAAGTTATTTTTCATATTAATGATTGAAAATCAGCTAATTTTTCTTCGTCATACCTTTATTTACTCATTAATTAATCTTTATTTTTATTACTTAAGAAAATATTCATTCTATTTATGACCGAAAGATTTCGTGAAAATTGATTTAAGTTTTATATAGTTATAAGCTCGTCATGAGACTTTAAAGGTACTAGGTATGATTTCTGCCAAAGTTATCAATGAGTATTGATAAGGGATCTAATGATAGGATGAAACATATATTCAGTAATCTCTGAATTATAAAGAGTATTTTAACTAATCCGTATGGGTGATGATATTCCTACTTATCATTCTAAATATCCAGTAAGTTAAAGAATCTCTTCTTTAGAATTTCATTTAAAATTTCCATTAGTGATTAAATTTATTTAGTTTAATGTAACTATGAAGGGAAGTCAAAGAGATACTCAATTCAGTTCATCAGTATTCCACAAGTATTATCGAGTTTCATATTTCATGCAAATCCCTTTTGATTTAAATAGAGTTAAAATTCGTAAATAATATTTGTTTGTTAATAGTTTAAATCCTTAAATGATCTTAGCTAGACCATGATTAGAATATTAGAAGCATTGGACTATCGTTTCGTTCAGTTAGTTAAGAAGTCCAGTCAAGGAACCCCATTGTATAATGTAAATGATTTCCGTTGGTCAGTTGGTTTTCTTTCTTATGAAAATGGTCTTCATTTGAACTTTGTATATTTACATTGAAGAGAGATTTTAATTTAGGCAATCGTTGGACATTTGTGAGTTCTAAATAGTTGTTGCATCCTTATATGAGACTCCTCAGTGATAGTTTGTATTCACAGCTCCACTGTGGATCGAAACTGAAATTTTATAGATTCATATCGAGTGTTTTACCTACAGATCGCTAAGTTTGCATCCGATTTTAGTAAGGAAACAAAAATTGTGAACAATTTCCAGCTGAACGACTAATGGAGACCTAGAAATATTAAGCTCGTCTTAGTTTAAGTACTGAAGATGGTCATGCGGTATCATGAATGAATTGAAGCTAGATATGTATACCACTAGTTCCCGGCTCTGTGAGTTCGATACTAAGCGTTCACGAGAGACCTCGTGTCCTTGGTTCAGTCTTCAGTCTTATGTTTGGGGGTGCGCACCGTTGAGGAGTCCCACACTGGGACGAAACCACCGTCCAGTACTCCCAGGTCTTCAGTGATGCACTAGCTAAGATCAGCTTATGATTTTAACCATGAAAGTAAAATGGATATATCACATAATAGTTAAAAAAATTGTTCAGGCTCAGCTTTACAGTTTCGTGGATAGCCTGATATAATCTACTATATAGATTAGTCTAAATAATCTTGGTTCATGTTTATCTTGGTGTTTTACAGATAAACATGTGTCATTTTATCAAAAAAGAGGATTAAGATTTACTAATCATTCAATATATCCTTTAACAAGTGTCTTTTTTTTGAAGGTGGATAAGGGCTATACTATCAGTTTGGTTTTCTTGAGTACTTTTCAATGGATCATACAGAACTTTCCGTAAAACCTGATCAACACGTAATCTAATTCGCTGCCTGTTTAAACATCTGGGCTACCTGTTCCTGTCATCTAGATATTTCAACAAGTTATCTAATTTCGTTTGTTTTAATACATCATTATGGCTATTCATCGCACAACCTATTCAGATGCGTTTCTGAAAAGTGTAAAACCTTTCGCTGTAAAGGTTACAGAAGGCCTAATCAGAGATATGGTGTTTGCTGGCAATATGCAGCGAGAAGAATATACATTATTCAGATGTCGATTGACTGGACTGCTAACTTCTAACTGGCGATCATTCAATATTTATTGTCAGGATCGACGAAGAAGTAAGAAACGGAAACTTGTTGAAGTACTTTGTGCTGAGAATTCTATATTCTACCAAAAATACAATATTGGATAAAACTAATAATAACAATAACAACAATAATCATAACCATCCTCTTTCTCTCTATCTCTCACACATATACACACATATATGAATAAACACCTACACACATATATTTATCCCATCTAGTCTAATATTTTTTAATAAATCATCACGTTTAATTTACTCATTATTTACAGATAACCAACGCTTCATTCTTATGATTTTTTCCCCAAAGGGAATGTATTACTCATCTTGTAATAAGTAATATATACACATATATTATATATAGCGTAGTAATCATTCTATATCTACACAATTAAACTTTAAGATCTATTAAATACGTGCTGTTTCATGTAATAATCAATCTCACTCTCTCTCACACACTTATGTTCTATATTAAAAAAATATGAACTTGTTACTGATTTTGTAAACACCTTTCTAAGATTTATGTTTGTTTGCTTGTTTTTTTTTTGGGGGGGGGGGGAAGGGGGGTTTGTAGTTTTTCTCTTTTTTTTTTTCTCATTCTTTATTTATTGTTCCCAGTTATTTTATAACTTTGTCCCTAATAAATGAAAAATGTATCACTAACATGCAATTTGTACATATACATATATACATGACACTTAAAGAGATTGTCATTAGTCTGATTGAATATAAATACATAATGTAAAAGAAATACCCACACTTGATTATACACAAACACACACATATATATAAACAAAGTTGAATGTTACATGATTTAATGAAGAAATAGAATAACAGTGATATAATAATGTATTCTACCTATAATAATGTTAACCTTTTTTATACCCCCTTCTTACATAATATAATATATTGTCCTGTCTCTAATATATCAGTTTATACATTTGTATATATATGTGTGTGTGTGTATTTATTGGATTGTTGAGTCTAAGTGACAATTTCTTTCATTAGTTAATAAGTATAAAATGTCTAGAAGAAAAATCTGTCAGTTAATGAGTGAATACAGTATACTTTTCCTACGGATATCATTCATTTATATATGGAATATGAATGAGATGAAGTAGGATAGTATTACTGTTGTATGTATGATATTTGACAGAAAAAAAAGTACTAAGACATCATGTAAACTTCTTCTTGCCTTGTTTAAAGTTTATAATTAAATTAGCCAAGTGTTAACTTCAATCATTAACCATTTAACATTTAAGAAGATATGATAGATCTACTGTTAAATTAGTGAAACTAGTGATTACATTGTAACTTGACCAGTAGGACTTGATCAGTATTAAAAGAACTGAACAAGTATGATATTGATTACTGATACTTAATGATCAATCAATCTAAGTAATTCAGTTCTATAGGAGATTAGTCGCTGACTGAACGTCTTAGCGGCAATATTGTTGTGAATGAGAACACAGGTGAGGACAAACAACTCTGATTTAGCGTAAATTACGTTACTTAGTAAAATGCAAAAACCATACTATGATACTCTATTTGCAAAATGTTCTTCAATTGTCTCAGGCTTCATTGTTCCTGGATTTCCACACAAATTGCTTTTTATTTCTGTTCTTCTCTTCTTGATCTTATCAATCTTCTGCCGTCAGATATTCTATTCCTTGCTCACCATATATACTACTTATGTCGATATAAGTAGCTCACACCACAGTATGGCAACTTGGACCGATGCATATGTGTGCCTGGTCGTACGTTGTAACTGACTGACTGACTGAAAAACTCATATTGCATGTATTTTATGGTGGATACGAAGGAAGTTCACATACAGTTTTATTTTAATTCATCAAATTGAAGGTCAAGATTTCAATATAAGTAGCTCACAGCACAATATATCTGATTGTAATACTGGGCGAAAAATGTCAAAAAGCATGAAAACTAATTCGAACAGGGTATCCTCTCGATCAACTCAAACCACCCAACACCTTCATTCTGTGTAATGATTGATAAAAAATAATCCCGATTTTTTGAAAAAAAGATAAGCTTGTACGAATGAGATATTGGTTAAGGCAAATGCACACACATTACGGTATATACTTTCTATAGGACTGACATATATTACAACTGACTGACTACCAAGTTATGTTCGTCAAATTCATTTTGACGCTGGTCGAATATCATCCCTCACTATTTAGAGAGTAGATTTACTGAATTGAAGAATCTTATTGTGCCTCAGTAACAACAATTAAGTGAGGAAGACCATTCTGATATTCAAACAGGCGATTTTTAGAAAGGTTGATAAGTTAGACTACTAATCAAAACTTAGACCGAAGGTCCTGGGTCCGAGTCCCACGTGCGAGATCATGGATGCGCACTGCTGGTGAGTTCCATACTAGGACGAAGAAGCCTTTCAGTGCTTACAGATTTTCAATGGTGGTCTAATATCGATCAATTCATGATCCCAATTAAAATTAAAATCAATCCATGTATTGCTTGATGTTAGTATTGTACACCACTCAATTCCATCTCCGTAGTCTATAGGTTAATTGTCCGTTCGTGAAGCCATTGTTCATGTATTCAATCACCAACAGTCAGTTCACGGATGAGCACTGCTGAGAAAACTCATACTGAGATGAAACAGCTGTCTGGTCTTTCCGGATGCTCACTTAGATTGTCATTACATAACAGTAGCCATTGATCAAATTTTAATTAGTCAATAGTCATCGAAATTATTACCAAGCTCCTTGTATATGACTGATAACACGACAGATTGCTAAGGGATTTCATTTTTGAATAAAATGAGACAACTCAATTTATTCAATTCAGAAACAAACCGAACAAGAACACAATTAAGGCGGGGAAGGGTCTGGTAAATAGTTTTGAAAATAGGTAAAGTTAGAACCTATTATTTCCGCCAAATAATCCCTATAGATTATATATATGCATGGTTTTCTACAAAGAGGGCACTTATATTACTTATGATTTTCTGAAATTTATCAATGGATAATCAGAATCATGAACGGAACTGAGATACTAAGTCTATAATTATCAAATTATGCATAGAAATCTTTAATTTAATAATCTCATGTATAATCAGAAGGGGTTTTTTGTGGAGATTTAGTATGTTTCATAGTTGAAAGCATGAGTCATTTGAAGCTAAACCATCATTGAAAACCTGGAAACACTGGATGGCCGTTTCGTCCTATTGTGGGACTCCTCAGCAGTTTCTTACAAAGTACAACGAAAGATTTGATCAATAACTATAGAACAGTTATGAGCTCTGAGCAAAAATCTCATAAATTTCATTTGAAAGCAAATCAATCAAACGGTAACTGAATATTTTTTAGAATAAAGGTAGTTAATGGCCAATGGGATTGAAAGATGACTACACAATATTGTATATATATAAACCAAGTGTAGAAATATAGTTACATGATACAGAATTAACAAACTAGTCTGAATAATAATCCATTTATAAGGGTTGTTTGAGTCTTCCCTAGAAATTACCTTTTGAACTCAGTCACTAATAAGTATATGATATTGATTACTATACTTTATATTACATACTGACTGAAACTGTAAATGTGTATTATGATATTCTTATTTATTGCTCTCAGAGTGGAACATTCACTCCCCATGACTCATAAAACTTGAGTTCAATTAATTGGGTCGTTTGTAAGTGTATACTGTTGAAGAGTTTAAGACACTAACCAGGAATTATTGGTTTTCATATGTATTGAGTAAATATCCTATTACATTCAAACAATCACATCAAATTGCAAATTTGTACTATTTTTACATACACACAGATACACTTTATACTCACCCATACACATATATATACACACCAAGTAAGATATTATATACAATGATGAACAAATATACCTACGCTGGCTCAATGGTCCAGAGGTTAAGCGCTCGTGAGCGAAACTGATAGGTTCTGGGTTCGAATCTTGTGAGGTGGGATCGTGGATATGCACTGCTGAGGAGTCCCACAATAGAAAGAAACGGCCGTTCAGTGCTTCCAAGTTTTCCATAGTGGTCTAGCTTCAGTTGACTTATGATTTCAACCACAAAAAATTACTAAAATCTCCATAAAACCCCCTTTTGAAAATATTTATGTGTACAAATTGGTCTTTTTGCATGTGTAAATAGACATGTTTTCCTCTTTTCTTCATTTTTTTTTAGAACATTAATCACCAAAAAACCACCATGACTAAAATTTTCAAAAAAAAATGAGAGAAAACAGCTAATAGGTGTTATGACGAAAAAAGAAATTAAGAATATTTAAGATTTAGGTTTCATTTTGACAATTATCATCATCATCACTACTAATAGTAGTAGTGTGAAATTACTGAAGTTTTATGTACCTAAATGGAGAGGAGAATATCATAAATTAGTTACTTACCAACATAGTTAGTTAGTTGACTACAGAGCGTAATTTATTAATGAATGACTGATATTCATAAGGACAATTTGACAACTAGCACGTACATGTATTAGAAGCATGGACAGTATTGTGTCTCCGTGTGTGTATATATGTGTGTGTGTGTGTCAAACAATAGTGACCAACTTAGCAACATTGATAAGTTTATACCAGTTAAATAGTTGAAACGTTCAAGATGTTAATATTGTCGTTGTAAATTAGTCTATTTCACATCCTACCACAGAAATACACAACGTCTCTCTTATTCATTACTAAAATGTCTAATCCATAGAGAGAAATTCATGTGTAAATATGAGAATCTTTTCATGGGAACCATATTCATACATACACACATACACACAACCACGTATACATACAGATAGACCATTAAAAATCAACCTTTATAATTACAATCATTACAGAATGAATATTACCAAGTACTAATTGACGATATATCTCTAATTTGACAGTTGGAAGATATATATTTCACTATTCAAAGGTGTTAAATTAAAAAATAGAAAACAAATCTTAGTTACTAAGATTAAACACTACCAGTATAATAAAGAATAGAATCTACTTGAAAAAAAAAGAAATAATGTCTAAGTAATAACTGTTATTTACTTATTTATTTTTGATTAAAGTTGAATATTGACTAACAGTAACATTCAGGACACTTGTTTCGTCCTATTTTGGACTCATCAGTTATATGTAGCTGATATACTTTGATGTTAATGTTCACATGAGGATTTGAACTCATAACATTCAACTTCGAAAGTCCAACACACAATATCTACTGAGTTACTGACTTCAAACAGACATTAACATGTTCAATCAGATATGATGAACATTACACATTAAAATATAATTACTGCCGGTTATTATAGACATTGACAAGTTAATGTAAATAAATGAACATTTGATAACTTAAACATAATGAAATCATTTGGTTGATAATTAATGTCATTAGATTAACCATAGAGTAATAATTGATTGTAATCAACTTCTAATTATACTGTACAGCATCCCCTCCTTCCTACAATCAACTGTTGATTCAATACACATTTGAATTAATCGATTATCTTAGTGGTTTAATACATGAGCCGATCTAAGCTAGACCGCCATTGAAAACCTGGAAACACTGAACGGTAGTTTCGTTCCAACACGGGACTCCTCATCAGTGCGCGCCCATGATCCCTCACCAAAGGGACTCCAACCCAGGAACTACGGTGTCCCTCGTGAACGCTTAATCTCTAGACTACTGAGATAGGATCCAATGGTGTTAGTGTCTATAACTTCAACCAACTCATGATCTTGCATAACCATTCATCCATTGTCTGAAGTAGATAACTGTCTCATACCCGACACAGGTTGAGCTCCACTGGTCACGGCTTCTCACTAGAACTCTAATAAATCTACCTTGGAGCTAGTCACTAGTGAGCATGTGATTACTATCAGAATGGGGATTCGTGGCCGTTCAGCTCTCCCAGGTTTTCAATGGTGGTCTAGCTTAGATTTACTCATGAATTCAATCGTTAAAATCACTACAGTCACCACAAATCTCCTTTCTAATAATAATAAATTATCCTTGTGAAACGCAAGGTCATTCATTTCATCATGAACTGATATTTGAACTGAATAATTAGTGAAACTGAAGATGGAACAGATAGATACTTCATTTAATGATTCCCATTTTAATTCTTGATATAGAGAACTGATCATCCTATCCAATTGAGGTTCAACTATCTCGTTTCTAAAATAGCTGATCTTTGTCAGAAATAACTCCATATTGATCAGTATTTTTAGTGTTTAAACGTAGTTTATCAGTTTAATGCTTCTCCAGCACAATGTATTATTACTCTACCCAAAACAAGATTAATAGCAAAGGACAATAAAAGATAGTGGTGTAATATCATGGGCTCATTGAAACTAGAACTGTATACCTAGCTCAACCCCCTAGATGTTAAGTGTTTGCCTACGAAACCGACGGCCCAGGTTTTTATCACCTGTATCAGGGTGATGGATGCTCACTACTAAGAAGTCCCATACAAGGATGAAACTGTTGCCCAGTGCTTCCCGATTTTCAATGGTTGTTTAACTTGAATCGGTTCGTGATCTCAATAAAACAATATCAACATGAGACCATTATTGTTTTCTTCAAACTTTAATATGCTGTCTAACAAATGTTAAATGAAGTTATAAACAATGCAGAATCTAATACACATATTTATATTGATTCGATAGGAAATAACGAATCAGCAGTATAAGTAGTATAAGTATTTTAAGGCTATGGGTGGATGTATCTGCACCAATAATACCAACTCCAAACCATGTTATCCAGCGTCTCGAACTATAGGTCACGATAATCGAGCGAAACTGTAACCAAATAGTGAGCGCCTATCTACACAGTTCAGTCTACCAGTCACTAACGTCATGGAATAATGCCATGTCTTTGTCTACTCTATCCCTAACTTCCACACTAACAAACATCATGTATCCAGGTAGGTAGTGACTGTGCATAAGTTACGCATGTATTAACTACCTTAGTTGATCAATATTCACTACCACATCAGTCGATTCAGCACTGTTAGAACTCTGTTTCTAATCTCAAGGTTGTTCACTCGATGGTCCTGACTGATCCAAGCAACCTTTCAAAAGTACAATATGATTGAATACGAGTAACCTATAAATATCCTCTACAATAATATACCATATTTCATAATTACAAAGTAAAACTCCTGTTTAAAATACAACTAACCACCTCATCAGCTTTCTGTTTTAATCATTAAATTCACTATTGAACTAAAAGAAAAATTAACATTCATTGATGTACCACAACATATTGAATAGGGTTGTGTTGTTTGCGCAGAAACTGCAAAAACTAAGGTCATAGGTATATCTATATGTATATATTCCCTGTCTATAATTGAACATTGAATGGTTTTGTTTTTTTTCGATTAAAAATTTTACTCCATTGAAGAAAAAAAATGAAAATTTAATAAACTAACAAACACAAACATTGAAAGGTAAAAGAATAATCATCTCTCGTCCTCTCGTCTCTCTCTCTCTCTCTGTGTGTCTCTTTGTGCACACATACACACACTCAAACGAAAGCCACCTGTCAGTGTATTTATTTACTGACTGTTTATTCTTCTAAAGTTCATTAACCAAACATACACACGCACACAAACAAATACCTACTACTGATGAATAGATAAATAGATAAATGAATAAAATGAAGAACATAAAGAAAACTCATCAGGAGGGCGACAGTCAACGAGTAAACAAGATAGAACTAACATTGTGTTAGTTTTTTTTTGTTTTTTTTTTAAAGCTGAAGTTTAACATTGACATAAAGATAAATAGAAATGAAAATAAAAATAAACAGAAAAGAATAAAATGAAGAAAAAACTTTAAAATACAAAAATGGATATTATTATCTCATTGTTAGAAGGGGTGTTTTGTAGAGATTTACTATTTTCATAATTGAAAGCGTGAGTCAATTGAAGCTAGACCACCAGGGAAAACCTGGAAGTACTGGATGGCCGTTTCGTCTTATTATGGGACTCCTCAGCAGTGCGAACTGAAGACAATTGGTGAACGGTTGCTCAACTTCATGGATCATTTGAAGTTAGACATTAATACCGTTGGGTGCCGGCTCAGTGGTATATCGGTTAAGGGCTTCGGCTCGAGACCTATACGTCTTGGGTTCGAATCTCGCGAGTGCGGGATCATGGATGCTCACTGCCGAATGGTTCCGTGTTGGGAAGAAACAGCCGTTCAGTGCTTCCAAGTTTCCCATGTTGGTCTAGCTTCAATTGACTTATGTTTCAACTATAACATTATAAAATGGTTTAATCTATAAACAACTTATGTAACTCATGTTAGCAACAACTAGAATATTACCATTAGTAGTAATAGTAATAATAATGGTTATTGTCCTACTATAAATAGTATTAGTATGACAGTTGTTCAAATCATATTATCTATCAACTTTACAAACTATTAGCAACATCATACTATTGATAACATGAATTAAAAAAAAAGGAATCATTTTGTAGACAGTTGTTCATTACTATTTTCTCGTGTATTTATTTACCATGACTGATATTGTTGGTGTGTAGGGTAAAACTGTGAAAACAAGTGAATTGGACAATTAGTTCATTTGTTAAGCAGTCAGTTATATAGATGAATACAAACATACAAATACATACTAACAGATATACCCTTTTTTCCTCTAATAAATAAAACTTGTCAGAACTGATCATAAGTAATGATGTATTCTATATATGTATTTGGTACTATAATATAAATACATATTAATAAGTATAGTGGTACCTATGATAGATCATCTTAGATTATTTTACATGTAAGAAATGACATTGATGTGTATAGTACACATTATAAGTAAGCAGTGTCAGTTTGTTAACCACATTTAGATTGACTAGTAAATTAGTTTATTAGTTTGTCTGTTCCAATATCTTACTATCATAGATTGTATTTCGAGAATCCAGTGATCAGTTGTAGTATCTTGAATTGAACCTAATTTTAACAGTTATTTTTTAAGATGTACAAAAAACCCTATAATGTCAAATTGTTTGAATGGCCTATATGTTATACCATGAAGTATATACATAGAAACATATTCTGGTTGAAAAGTTTCATGTTGAGTAAAGTGAACTTCAAAACTCCGCCTGTAGCTCCTCCAGGGGCTACTGCCGGTCCCAAGCCCGGGTAAAGGAGGAGGGTTGGGCATGGGGTTAGCGACCCCATCCCATAGAAAACCAACTCGCTAAAAAAACGCTAACCAGAAAAAATCATTCAAACCATTTAAACTCTGCCCTGGGAGTAGAAGGAATAATTATGACGTCTCATGATGAAAGCCGAGTTCCTTCGGAAGTCATGAGGCCGATGCACCTTCTTACAACCAGAGCGACAATTTTTATAGGTACATGGAATGTCCGGACAATGTGGGAGACCGACAGAGTCTTCCAAATTGCTGCGGAAATGAGGAAATACAACCTGGAAGTGCTTGGAATCAGTGAAACACATTGGACGCAGGTTGGACAACAACGACTGTCTTCAGGGGAACTTCTGTTATACTCCGGTCATGAAGAAGAAAATGCCCCACATACACAAGGAGTGGCACTGATGCTGTCTAGAAAAGCACACAATGCACTTATAGGATGGGAATCTCATGGACCGAGGATCATCAAAGCCTCCTTCAAAACAAAGAGAGAGGGCATTACAATGAACGTCATCCAATGTTATGCGCCGACCAACGACTACGATGAAGACACTAAAGACCAATTCTACGATAGGCTGCAGTCAATCTTCGAGAAGTGCCCAACCAAAGACCTGACAATTCTGATGGGAGATCTCAGTGCCAAGGTTGGAGTGGACAACACTGGATACGAAGACGTCATGGGACGACATGGACTGGGAGGAAGGAACGAAAACGGTGAGAGATTTGCAAACCTATGTGCCTTCAATAAACTGGTCATAGGTGGCACCATATTCCCACACAAAAACATACACAAAGCCACTTGGATTTCACCGGATCACACTACACAGAATCAAATCGACCAAATCTGCATCAATAAAAAAAGTTCAGGAGGACGATGGAGGATGTGAGAACCAGAAGAGGAGCTGATATAGCATCCGATCACCATTTGCTGGTCGCCAAGATGAAACTAAAACTCAAGAAGCAGTGGACAACGGCGCGGACAACATCACAAAAGTTTAATACGGCCTTTCTTCGAGATGCTGACAAACTCAACGAATTTAACATAGCCCTCAGCAACAGGTTCGAGGCCTTTCATGACCTACTCAATGGAGAGGGAACCACCATAGAGAGCAGCTGGAAAGGTATCAAGGAGGCAATCGTTTCAACATGTCAGGAGGTTCTGGGCCAAAAGAAGCACCATCACAAGGAATGGATCACTGTTGGTACACTGGATAAAATTGAAGCAAGGAGGAACAAGAAGGTAGCAATCAATATCAGCCGAACAAGAGCAGAAAAAGTCAAGGCACAAGCCGAATACACAGAAGCAAACAAGCAAGTGAAGAGGAGCATCAGGACCGACAAACGTAAATATGTGGAAGATTTAGCGATTACAGCGGAAAAGGCTGCAAGAGAGGGAAACATGAGACAACTGTATGATACAACAAAGAAACTTGCTGGAAATTACCGTCAACCAGAAAGACCAGTGAAAAACAAGGAAGGCAAAGTAATCAACGATATTGAAGAACAACGAAACAGGTGGGTGGAACACTTCAAGGAACTCTTGAATCGACCAGCTCCACTGAACCCACCCAACATCGAAGCAGCACCCACAGACCTCCCAATCGATATTGGCCCACCAACAATTGAAGAGATCAGCATGGCCATTAGACAAATCAAGAGTGGCAAAGCAGCGGGACCAGACAACATCCCGGCAGAGGCACTGAAAGCAAATGTAACAGCAACTGCCAAGATACTACACATTCTCTTCAGTAAGATTTGGGACGAAGAACATGTACCAACAGACTGGAAAGAAGGACTTCTCATCAAGATACCAAAGAAAGGTGATCTGAGCAAGTGCGACAACTACAGGGGCATCACTCTTCTCTCAATACCAGGAAAAGTCTTCAACAGAGTATTGTTAAACAGGATGGAGGATTCCGTGGACGCTCAACTTCGAGATCAACAAGCCGGATTTCGTAAGGATAGATCGTTCACAGATCAAATCGCAACTCTACGTATCATTGTGGAACAATCAATCGAATGGAATTCATCACTGTACATCAACTTCATCGACTACGAGGAGGCATTTGATAGCGTGGACAGGACGACACTATGGAAGCTTCTTCGACACTACGGCGTGCCTGAGAAGATAGTCAACATCATACGGAACTCCTATGATGGACTAAACTGCCAAATCGTCCACGGAGGACAACTCACCGACTCGTTCGAGGTAAAGACCGGTGTTAGGCAAGGTTGCCTACTCTCACCCTTTCTCTTTCTCCTGGTCATCGACTGGATTATGAAGACGTCAACATCTGGAGGAATGCACGGGATACAGTGGACAGGCAGGATGCAGCTTGACGATTTAGACTTCGCGGATGATCTGGCTCTTCTATCACAAACGCAACAACAAATGCAGGAGAAAACGACCAGTGTAGCAGCAGCCTCAGCAGCAGTAGGTCTCAATATAAACAAAGGGAAAAGCAAGACTCTCCGATACAATACAACATGCATCAATCCAATTACACTTGACGGAGAAGCTTTGGAGGATGTGGAAATCTTTACGTATCTGGGCAGCATCATTGATGAACACGGTGGATCAGATGCAGATGTGAGGGCGCGGATCGGCAAAGCAAGAGCAGCATACCTACAGCTGAAAAACATCTGGAGCTCAAAACAATTGTCAACCAACACCAAGATTAGAATTTTCAATACAAATGTCAAGACAGTTCTTCTGTATGGGGCAGAGACGTGGAGAACTACGAAAGCCATTATCCAGAAGATGCAAGTGTTTATTAACAGCTGTCTACGCAAGATACTTCGGATCCGATGGCCAGACACTATCAGCAACAAGTTACTGTGGGAGACAACAAACCAGATTCCAGCGGAGGAAGAAATCAGGAAGAAGCTCTGGAAGTGGATTGGGCACACTTTGAGGAAATCACCCAATTGTGTCACGAGACAAGCCCTCACATGGAATCCTGAAGGTCGAAGGAGAAGAGGAAGACCAAAGAACACATTACGCCGAGAAATAGAGACAGACATGAGAAGAATGAACAAGAACTGGATAGAACTAGAAAAGAAGGCCCAGGACAGAGTGGGTTGGAGAAAGCTGGTCGGCGGCCTATGCTCCATTGGGAGTAACAGGCGTAAGTAAGTAAGTAAGTAAGTAAAGTGAACTTCAAAAGTTAAATGATGAATAACTGAATTCATAGGAAATGATGAGTGGCAAGTCCCTGGAAATTTTTTTATAATATTGCTAGAGCAGCTTCGTGGTAATGCATTTGAAAATGACACCGGTTAAAGCGGGTTGGAATATTTCAAGCAGCATCAGTTTCATTAATAAGCTTTATTGATGAATTCTAATTAGGATAAAATGATAATCGAACAGGGTTTATTGTCAATTACCTCTTATAATTTGTCTCATCATCAGTCAGTCAGCTACAACGTAGGACCAGGCACATATATGCATCGGTCCAAGTTGCCATATCTCGTTAGCACAACAAGATGAACACCAGATTCATAGAAGTAGTTAATTTAGTGGTGGTAGTATATAAAATATAGGTTGCATATAAGGATATAGTATAGGAAGGAAGAAACGTTATGAAGCAATTTTAATATTAAGGTTTAAGGGAAGATAAAGAGTATATACACCTACGCCATTGTGATCGATTCTGAGCCATGTCAACTAGAGTCTCCAAACATTGGTTACGATAGTCACGCGGACCGCAACCAGGTAGTCTGCATCTGCCAACATGGCTCAGACTAGAAGTTAGTAACTTCAAGCACTGATGCCACGTTTTGGTTTGGCCGCCCCTAACTTTCTTGCAACCATCCCCTACACTAGTCAGCATACCGCGTCTTGGTAAACGGTGTTCAGGCATACGTAACACGTGCCCTAACCATCTCAGTCGATGAAGATTCATGACCTCATCAATTGATTTACCATCATTTCCTAATACCCTGCGTCGAACCTCACTATTACTTACCCGGTGATCCCAGGAGATGCGAGCAATATTTCTAAGACATCTATGGTCAAATACTAGTAACTTACGAGTATCTTCTACTCTTAATCTTAATCTGTCTCATCATAGGCCTTTTGTAACTAAATGATAAGCTCATATTCACCTGTCTGATTAATACGAGGAATATAGGATGTAATCACTAAATGCTTCATGAGAAAACACTACCGAACGAGATATACCGCACAGAAAAAACACAATAAATTACTTTTCATCTTAAAAACACCTCTTGAATTCAATAAACTTCCCACTTCAATCAATTATCAGTGTTAAATTTTGAAGTCTAATAAGTTCTCCATTCTTTTTATTGTCTCATTACTTATGGTTATATGTGGTAGATCATATCAGAAGAATGTTATTTACTATGATCTTTAATGGTAATTCAATGTTAGACTTTTATTAAATAATACATTAGAGAATTCTTGCAAACTGAAATAAATTGAACAGCTAATATAGCCTAGTTTTGGAATTCTTTAATAGTATACAATTACAATATTAAAAAGAGTTACAGTGATTTTGATGTTGGTTTGTTCTCTGATCTGGATGGTTTGGTCGTGGAGCTCAGAGAACAAACCAACATCAAAACCACCCACCTAAGCTACAAATCTTCTCCACCATCTCAAAGAGTTACAGTGGAAACCTTCGAAATCGTCCTACAATCTGAAATCCAATAATTTCGAATTTCAAATTTAGTTAATTTATGTATCATATCGAATGTTATCGGTTAACATCAACTTAGGTTGCTATGTCACATCATTGGGGATAAACGAAAATATTATGACAAATCTCAAAGTAGTAGAATTAGTGTAAGTATCAATATTGGTAGAAAATATTAGGTATAAACAGTATGATTTAAGAAGAAAGAATAAATTCATGGAATTCAAAACAAAGTGTACGATTATAAGCAAAGGTGGATAGTGGCTGGCAGTGGAATCCAAGACGCGCGTTTCGTCCTATGTGGGAATCGTCAGATGGATGTACCTCCATCCATCCCTTGTGCGAGATCGTAAATGAGCACTGTTGAGGGCTACCACGTTTTCAATGATGATCTTACATCGATTGATTCATGACCCTAATCAAAAATGGTTTCATGTTTTTTCACTACAAATTTAATTTAGAATAGATACACATGAAAATGACTATTGATGTCATATTATGTAATGATTATCACTTCAATTCAATTCAATGTTCCCTTAAGTTTAACTTGTGAATTCTACTTCCTGGATATTGTTCCAGTAAACTTTCATATATATTCACTTAGTGTTTCATGTGTGTATTTCTGTATTTGAGTGTGTGTATGTGTGTGTATGGGAGCATACAAACCATATTTATCTTACTATAATGTTCTTAAATAGACAATATTAACTTTTTTATTGGAATATCTAAATGTTATGCAATCAATTTTCAATTCTCTTGTTACTTGTCAATGTAACAAAAAAAGAATTACATTGTCAAATCATTGAATTACAATCGCTTCCAGTAATCATTTCATCATTCAAATGATACATTTATTTAAAAATAATCTACTTCCTCTTTTAGTCACACACACATATATACACATAAAGATGTATACATACGAAAGTTCTACCAAACACTCCCACTTTTCATTGACAATGAAAGTTTGTCAATTGTGTACCTCCTTTTTTTTCTTTTAAAGATGGTCAGTGAGTAAAATAGTCCCGTTAAGGATATATATATATATACATATTTGTCCAGTAAATACGCTTAGAAGTAACTTGACAACAGAAGTGTAAATAATATAAACCACTAGGTAATTAAATTAATGAAAGGAGTTAGTTTTACTAAAATTAATGAATTTCAACTGCAACCATTAATTATTATTATTGATTTGTAATTATAACCAGTCCTAAAATTCCTACGATTACACCACCCTTTATGAATGAATGGTATTACTATTATTGTTATGACGACTGTCATTAATAATTTAGTGTCAGACAATAAATTACACATTTATTATCATTTAAATAGTTTAATATAAAAAAAATGACTAGTTGATATAAGTATTATTGATAATTTATTGGTTAGTAGTATATAAGTGAAATTAGGAAAAAATCCTTACTATTACTAGTAGTAGTGTGGTGTGGTCTACTTATATCCATATAAGTAGTATATGGTGTCAGACATAGAATGTATTTTGGCAGAAGACCGATGAGGAAAGAACTGAAATGAAGCGCAATCGGTAAGAAAATGCATGAACAATGAAATTATAGAAGAAATAGTGAAGATTGAGACAATCTGGTTGTTATTTTGTAAATTAGCTGTCCATTATATGGTTATCAGAATTTACTGAGATAGTCTGTAATTTTTGCTTAAATACATTCGATTGTCCCCAACCAGTGTTCTATTCACTACAGTAGTAGTAGTGTTTAAGATGAGGAAATAGGATTTTGTAGAATAGATAGATTGTATTTAATAGTAGAATTCAAGAAGCGTGTTTCACCTTAATTTGAACTCGTTCGTTCGATGCACCTACATTGTTGGAGTGTTTATGTTCACATTGGGAGTGTGACTAAACACATCTTATTGAGGACTATATCACTAAAAGTCTCTAACAACAAATTATAATTAATGTAACGACTTGTTTATTTTTACCGAAGGGGATACATCTATTCTAATATAGCTCAAACCAATAGTCAATGAATTCACAAACTAACTCAGTGTAACATTGTCACAAGTTTCGTTGGTCAGCTTTAAATAACTTAGAGCCTAAGATATATATATATATATATATATATATATATATCAGTCTAATCTAACATTATCATATAAGCATGGAGCGACGAGAAGGTTATTGTAATAGTAGTAGTATGGTGTATGCTAACTACATAGACAAACATAAATAGTATATAACACCAATCGAAAGTGGAAAACCTAGCAGCAGAAAGCTATGAAGATCGACTAAAAAAAACGGAAACGGAACTAGAAAGGAATTGTGAACTTGGAGAATCATACAAGATGTGAAGTAAAAATAATGAAAATTTTGAAATGAAGTATTCAATGTATGGTTCTCATATTCGACCAAGAGACTATATAATTTTGTGTTACAACTGGTTGTCCCCACCTGTGTTCTCGTTCATTACAGTAGTAGTAACAGTAGTGTGAGTAGTAGTGATAGTATCAGTGACAGTAGAATAACACTACGACTGTAGAATGCGATTCATCTTGTAAAAAATTTCCGATATTTCGTAATAAGTTTAAACAAATTATAAAATCATCATAAAAACATTTTTATCTGAAATCATCCCGAATTCCATTTGTTTATTAGTTCTATGGAGAAGTATGAACCAATTCGCTTAGTGAAACATTGGAATTATTTGAATTTTAATCTTAGACATTATTACAAGTATAATTTCTTTTTCAAATTACATTTAACTTCTTATACATATTTTAATAGTTGAGATCATGAATCACTTGAAGCTAGACCGCCATGGATAACCTGCAAGCACTGGACGGTCATTTCGTCCTGTTGTGGGACTCCTCAGCAGTGCACATCCACGATCCCGACACGTGAGATTCGAACCCAGGACCTATCAGTCTCGCGCCAGAGCACTTAACCACTAGACCAGTGAACCGGCCAGCATCCAACAGTGTTAATGTCGAACTTCATCCGATTTCATACTGTAAGGACGGCTCGTCGGTAGACTCTAGGAAGCCTTAAGAAGCCCAGGAAGAGCCACAGACATTCCATCCAGTCACGGCTAGGAGAATGTTCTAGAATGTCGACGTGTAACTTCCCCATTGGATGGATTAGCATGACCACTATGTGCCTATTGGTTGACCGAAATGATGATTTACATTCAGCCAAAAAACTATAAATACACGAGATTTCTGTACTATATTTTGACACTGATTTGGGGGAATAAACTTCCTACTTACTAGTCTTTGTATTCTCTCTTTTGCGACGTTGCGGGTTCTATCGTTCAAGTAGTCTAGTAGTTCGCGGCATATTAAGAATCAAAGCTCTAGATATAACACATAAATACTTTAAAAGAATGCTCATGTCATTCATGAAATCAATCTATCTGCCAATAGGATTTAAAGGAACACGATCATGAAATATTACTTATCCGTTCCTATTCTACGTGGTCTCACTATTAATAATGTAGAAGTAAACATTTACTTTTTGAAGATCTCTGCAATTTACAAACGAGACCTCTTTATTTACAAAACTGCCCATCAAAATATTTTACTATTTGTAAACACAGTGGTTAATGATTAACTTAGAGATAAATTATACGTATATATATATGGTGGAGTTAAAGCGGAAATTAGAATTTAGACAGTTTCTGTCATATACTACTGATCATATATAAATAATATTTTAATTAATGTCTGCATATCTTTAAAGTTCAATATTTTTTTAAAAAAATTAACGATATTCAATCCAAATGATGAATTTATCAAATGTAACTAATGAATGAATAATGATAATAAATAATGATTTATATTTAATGGTTTAAATCTAAATTGACCAGCAAAGCTGGATATGACAATAGGGTTGGAAAGCTTAGAAACTTAGAGATTACTTAATATATAATAATGATGCTTTCTACCAAAATTTCCATGAATATAATACTCAACTTTTTCATAGTGTTTAGGCTTAGGAAGTATATTTGTAGAATGAATCAAAATGGTATATACATTCGGTTATGGATATATCAATTGCTTCCAAGTCGTGATAAACCATCTTTACTCGGATATCTATAACAGGCTAGTTATATATCTTCTCTATATGTATCTGTGTTTTATGCCTATTGATCTGTATGTGAATCTTGAAAATATTTGTATTACAAGCATGAACTGCACTCAAATACATTCTTCTCATCTAAAACAAAGACAAAAGTCATGACACTAAGGGATCTACTTTAAAAAACCCTGAGATACTATAAGTGCATTATTCATAATGAAAGATGTTTTATTTTAGGTAAATATGTTGGTGAAAAATGATGAATACTACGAGTCATATCTCAACCATTCATTTATCAAATACATGTTTATATAATCAATTTCAAATTACAATTTATATGTGATAGTTAGTGAACCTATCTAACAAAACAAATGAATGTAATTAAAATCAGAGTTTACGTCTTTGACTCTTTTTAAGAAAAGATGAATAATGGCTAGCAGTGGAATCCAGGACAAGGCGTGTTTCGTTCTGTTTGGGACTCGTCAGCTGGGTGTATCTCCATCTCACAGTTGATGTTCACTCTGGGACTTCAACCTAGTACCGTTCGCTTAAAACATCATCACTTTATCCACTTAGCTATTGAGTTCTGACAGTCACTTGCTTGTGCAATGGGGTGAAGTTTAATTTTACTTGGTATTGTTTGCTTGTATCTTCCCATTGTTATTTAGTACTGTAAGTGATCAGTCTCTTGTTGACATATGTCAGTCAGTCAGTCAGTCACAATGTAGAACTTCGTACATACGTACATCAGTTCGAGTTGCTATACCACATTAACACAGAGATGCACTTGTTGATTCAAATCTCATAGTGGTAGAAGTAGTAAGAGTATAAGCAGTAATCAGAAAGATTAGGATCTACATCTCTAGGATCGTCTTTTTTTCTCACGAAATAATTAAGATTTATTGTTAGTGTAACAATGTCACTGTTTGCCCAAAGTTGATTCCTTTTTTTAATAGTAAAAATAGAAAGGAAAATGTTAACCTTTACACCTAAGACGATTTATTTATAGATAAACCAGATGGAAATTATGTGTACAAAATGAAAAAAAATTGTCTTGAAATAATCTTGACCCAATAGAACTACATTATTCAAATGTTTCAGGTGATTTAAACAGAAATTTTAGTATATTCGTATTGTGACTAGTAATGGAATTTAGGTTGCATGCTTAAACTCTATTTCGAACCACTCAACTGATTACACTTACATCCTGATATGCTGATATTCACGCACATCCATTATTGACTGGATTGATATAAGCAAAAATCCTTTTTCTCTAAAAATAACTATCAGTATGAGATTGATTGAAGTTAGACTTGTACATCCTTGAATCCTGGATCAGTGGTCGTGTAGTTAAGAATTAGTTCATGAGACTGAAAGGCTAGGCTCTAGTTACCTTTTTTGGAGCCATGAATGTGCACTTCTGAAGAGTCCTACACTAGAAGAAAACAGTCATCAAATGCTTCCCAGTAGCCAACAGTTTACTTAGATCGCTTTATGTTTTGCAAAAGTAACATTTATTATGTACTGACAAGTTTACAAACTACCTCTTATTTATTCCTAATATATATGTATAGGGAGAATGACACAAATAATCATCCATTTCAATCTAATGTATTGATAACCTTTTGTTTTTCAAACTGAAAGAATTCAATTTTCAATTTTTCAAAAAAAAAATTTGACTTACTTGTCTACTAACAAGAACACCAACAGTAAATAAACCAGCTGTCAACCATGCTACCACATGTTCTCTAGCTAAACAAGCTGAAACTTGATCAGATTTTGATGTGAACACCATACTATATTTCTGTTGTTGTTGTTGTTGACAATAATCATGATTATGATTATGATGATTTATGGTTGTTGACCAACTACTATTATCTCGTTTTATACCATTAGTTATTGTATGATTTAATGTATTTTGAAAATTTGGTTGATACTGTTGTTGTTGTTGTTGTTGTTGTACATTTGTAGGTATTGTATTTAATATTGGATTGTTTGGATTATTATTATTATTAGTAGTTTGATGCTTTTTTGTTGAAGGTTGCATCAATCTTTCATTCATAATAATTTCTGATTGATTCCAATTGAATGAATTTTCTGTACAGAAACAAAATGAATTAATTGGTAAACAATAACAATTTGATTCAGTATTGATTTCATCTGCATTATTGAATTGTTTATTATGATGACTACAAGTATTACGTAATTGTGGTGAATGAGTATTACAACAATAAGAACTAATATATGATGTAATCATACTAATTCTTTGTAATGACCAATGTATAACAAGCATTGTCCACCATATATAACTAGCTATAGAAAAAAAATATTGTATTATAAATATAAATACACATAAACCATTATCTAAACCTTCTTGTAAACGAATTCTTTGACCAGAATCTAAATCTTGTCCACATGTTATATTAGTTCTACCTAGAATTAAACTTAAACAAAAACCTAATGCATAAAATAATTGACATAATGCAATATAAATAATTGGTTTTTCATTGAAACGAAAATGAGATAAATTCATGATATAACGTATTAATGTATAGATTGTAATTAAACTACATATACAAGCTAATATACTAGTCCACATAATTGATAATTGTTTAGCTTCTGTTGTATATAGTATATTTGAATCACATAATGGTGCACATCGTCCAGTACGATTAATATAGATATAAAATATTGATTTTTTTAAATGGGAACAATAACGTATTGATTGAGCTAATTGGGGTAATGATAATGGATATTTATTAAAATGTGATGTAATCAATGTATTAGGTAAAAATGATTTAGTTGTTAAAAATTCACCGGTTAATTTCTCCATAATTTGATTTAATTCTAATTGTTCTTTATCATTATCATCATCATTATCTTTTGTTCCTTTGATTGGTACTTGTTGTTTCATTTCATTGTTAGGAGTTTTTTCATTGTCTAAAGTGATAACTTGTAACATTTGTTTAACAGATGAATCTAATGGTAAATCTTTATGATTTGGTTTATTGATTTTGTCTTTTAATTCTAGATTATTATTACTATTACTATCACTACTACTACTACTACTGATGGCACTTTTCGATGGATTGATATCTTCTTCTAAATCTTCTGGACCTTCCATACACATTGCACCACCAACACTATTTTTCAAAGGGAATTGTGAACAATTCAAATTTTCTGGCCAATTAAAATCAAATACTCTAAGAACTGGTGCACATCTAGCACGTACATGTTCACATAATGGACGACATGGTCCAATTAAATAATGTGTATTTACATCACACATTGGTGTATAAATAGAAC
This sequence comes from Schistosoma mansoni, assembly GCF_000237925.1. Taxonomy (NCBI): domain Eukaryota; kingdom Metazoa; phylum Platyhelminthes; class Trematoda; order Strigeidida; family Schistosomatidae; genus Schistosoma; species Schistosoma mansoni. Next base: position 10,187,647 of record NC_031500.1, on the reverse strand, counting down.
ATAAGAAAAAATTTAATTTTGATGAACATTTATAAGTAATTAATGGTTTAAATGTTTGTAATTGATGCCTTGCATCAAATTGTGTCTCTTGTCCAATTAAATTTGGCATACCAGTATAATTATAAAAAGTATTTTGACATTCTGGTATTTGTATTGGTACCGGTTTCATACAACGTTGTTGACCATATGTTGTTGATGTTGATGTAGGACTAGTGTAAATTAATTTGAAGCATAAACTATGTAGAAGTAATATAATTAACATGATATATAATAATTTACAATATTCCTGCTGAAAGAAGGATATACATTAGAAAATCACTTCATGAAAGTCCATCCATCCATCCATTCATCCATCCATCAATTCATTCATTCATTTATCTACATATATATATATTCATGAGATCATCATTTGATCAACGTTAATTTGATCTGATCAAATTTAGTCTATAAAAGATCGCAAAAAGAGAAAAAATCAACTAAATTATTTCTTTTATTAATAATAAATATTGTATAATTGTATAGTGACAAAAATCAGAATTGTTTACAAAATATTTGATTTATTTATTTATTTATTATCATGATTTCAGTAGACACCATTGTATTGTGTGTGTGTGTGTATGTATATGTGTATGTTGTGTTGTGTTGTGCCTCTGTATTCTATTCAATCATATATGATTGGCAGTTTGATAAAGATTAATGGAGATTGGATAAAAAGTTAACCTCATCGTTGATTGGTTCATTAAAATCATGTGACTGTACAATAAATAAATAAATATATATACCTGAGATAACCAATCAAAATGTGACAAAATAAACAACTATAGTTGATTAATGTACATGGAAAATTAGTTTTTTTTTTCAAAAAAATAACAACAGAAAACAGGTAAAGATTTGTAATTTATGACAATATTCAGTATAAATCACTGATTTATATTGATGTTTATTATGGGTTATTAAATAATGAAAAAGTGAATACTAGACTGTATACAATAATAGAAAAAATTATATAGTTGAGATCATGAGTCAATTGAAGCTAGACCATCATGGAAAACCTGGAAGCAATGGACGGTCGTTTTGTCCTATTGTGGGACTCCTCAGCAGTGCACATCCACGAGAAGCAATAATGTTCATAAAAAGATTCCTCAGTTCATTTTTGGTTATGGCATAAAATTCATCAAGTTTATGAATAAATAAAAAGACAAACAAACATCATTTTCAGATATTCATAATGTTTGATACTTGATTAAAATGAAAAAAAAGAACAAAAACAATATTGAATTATAAGCAAAGATGGATTTAGGCTATAAAGAGGCAATACACACAGTATGCACATATGCCAATAAGAGACTGACCAGTTGCAGTCCTAAGCATCAATGGGAAGATCCAAACAAACAATACTAAGTAAATTTCAATACTGGATTTTGTTTACACAACCAATTATTATGATTCTATTTGATTGAAAATAAAAGAAAACATACTACAAAATGAAAACAAATAATAAAACAAACAAAAAACATGATCATTTGTTTTACTATAACTAAAAATGAT